>NC_041331.1:1195000-1317500 GCF_004354835.1 Perca flavescens
TCCGCAGTTTTGGGGACAGAGCATTCTCCAGGGTAGCTCCCAGGCTCTGGAACTCCCTCCCCCAAGAGATACGCACCTCTGAGTCCCTCACCATCTTCCAGTCTCGCCGCAAGACCCATCTCTTCACCTCTGCCTATCCCTAGCCCCACGCCCCCCTCCCCTGTGCCTGAATCTTGTTTTGTTTGTTTGTCTTTATTATCTATACCTACCCTGTAAAGAGACTTTAATGTCGTGAAAAGCGCTATATAAATTCAATTTATTATTATTTGTGAACATGAGCTACTCTCTCTCTCAAAGACAGAAACCAGAGTAAACCAAGTAAGGGCATCAAGACCTATTAAGTCCCTTTGGGATCCCATAGATAGATAGATAGATAGATAGATAGATAGATAGATAGATAGATACTTTATTCATCCTGAGGGAAATTTCATCTGTGGGATCTGGGGATTGGCTAAGGACTGATGATTGACACCTGGATGAACTGATTGCTCACGTGTCCATAAATGGGAGTGCCTGGGCAGTCCCTCTTCCTCTCTCCCTCCTCAAGGTTGCTTGGTTTGTTTGGACTTTGGGTTGAGTTACTTTTGCATTGTAACATTGCTACTCCTACACACATCCATCCACTACACACATTACTGATAAACTGATCGCACGTTCACCTTTGTTTATTTAAATAAATTTGACTTAATAGAGCAAATGTGTGTTCTCCACATTTTGTCATGAGCCAGGTCATGACACTTGTGATGTCATCATGTAAGGTGACAATGAAATTAAGACTGTTCCATGCATCCAAGACTCAACGCCCAAAAGAGCTTCATTTTATTGTAGTGTTCTCCGTTCTGAAACAGAACATGTTCCCATATACTTAAAACATTCCCCTGCAGCTCTCAGTGCCATTTATAACATTTCCCCAATTCATTGTCTATTTAGCACTTCCAGACTATACATCAGAAATTTGAGTTCTAGCACTCTAGTTTTTGGATTTGGGAGAGAGTTGTTCATGTTTACTAATATTTTTGGACTATGAATAGCATGTATGCATTTTAAAATGCCCTTTTAAATTCTAGTGAAATTTGCCTTACCTTTAATGTGGTTTTGATTGATTGTGCCAAATATCTCTCTCAGTGGATCTATATGAATGGATGGATGGATGATGAATACATTGAGTTTTGTAATTAAGGTAGCAGCAGCACTTGATGTTGTTATTATTATTGCATTGTGTTATAACATCTTTCTCTACTTTGAAGACTTTCTGAAGACAACATGGAGAGAAACATCCCCAGACTTCTCCTCATCCACCTCATCTTTGTCGTCCTCTCCACTCGTCCGTGTGCAGCCACTCCAGGCCTGAGCGTCTTAAAGGTTGTCCCCATCTCCAATCCGTATAGCTGGGCTGTTGCTCAGAACTACTGCAGATGGCACCATAGTGACTTGATCACCATCAGAACCCAACAGCAGGCTGACGAGCTTGCCCCGTATGAAGGCTGGATTGGTCTGTATAGCGATACATCGTCACCAGAGTGGAAATGGTCCAGAGGAGATGAGAGAGCAACATTCTTCAACTGGGATTCAAGTGAGAAGGAAAATGAGTATACTTAGTCATGTTCTCATGTCCAGTTTTAGAGTACAATTGCTACTTTTAATTGTATTCCACAATTTAAGAGTTTAAAATGTGATTAAATGACACTGACTGTACAAAATACTGTGTCTGAAAAGTGCCTTGAACCTGCATTCTGTCTCATTTTTAGCAACGACTTCACTGGTTGCAAAAAGATATCCCATAATTATGTAGAAGTCTGAGAAAATGACTTCTCACTTGATTTATTTCCTCAGTAAACATTTTCACAATGAGTTTATGATCTCAATCACTAATTTCAATTCTTCAATACAGCATGATGTTCCACCTAGGTTTTGATACTGAGGCCTAGGACCTCTTTAAAACTACAACAATTAAAACCTAAAAGTCAAAGATTAAAACAGGTCCTTTGTACCGGGGGAGAGCAGTAAGACAGTGTATTTAAAACAATGAGTAAAAACAAATAGGAGTAACACATTTATTTTAACAAAAGGATAAAACAATAAAATTTACTTTAAAAAAGAAAAAAACAAAAAAACAAAACAAAACTAAAACAGTCCAAACAGAACGGGAGTGTCGACTTTAAAATGTCCACAGGGTTCTGCTGGCAACCAGTTTCCTTTCCCTGTGCAGCTTTCCTCAGGCATAACGCGGGAGGGAGAGGTTTCACTCTCCCACTTTTTACCACTAGCGGTCGGTGTTTGTGTTTCTTCGCTGTAGCTTCAGGCCGCTCTAACGTTGTTTTTCTGTGTGTCTTCGTCTGATCTCCTTTTCTGCTTCGCCGCCTGTTCCGAATGCTCTGTTGTATCTCAGCATCTTCACTGGTGTTCACCATGGCCTCTCTCATGTTCACCATGGTGAGGCCATCACCTCCCTCATGGTCACCATGGCCTCCCTCATGGTCACCATGGCCTCCCTCATGGTCACCATGGCCTCCCTCATGGTCACCATGGCCTCCCTCATGGTCACCATGGCCTCTCCCTCATGGTCACCATGGCCTCTCTCATTCACCATGGTGAGGCCATCACCTCTCTCATGTTCACCATGGCCTCTCCCTCATGGTCACCATGGCCTCCCTCATGTTCACCATGGTGAGGCCATCACCTCCCTCATGGTCACCATGGCCTCCCTCATGGTCACCATGGCCTCCCTCATGTTCACCATGGTGAGGCCATCACCTCCCTCATGTTCACCATGGCCTCTCCCTCATGTTCACCATGGCCTCTCCCTCATGGTCACCATGGCCTCCCTCATGGTCACCATGGCCTCCCTCATGTTCACCATGGCCTCTCCCTCATGGTCACCATGGCCTCTCTCATGTTCACCATGGTGAGGCCATCACCTCTCTCATGTTCACCACGGCCTCTCCCTCATGTTCACCATGGCCTCCCTCATGTTCACCATGGCCTCTGTCATGGTCACCATGGCCTCCCTCATGTTCACCATGGCCTCTCCCTCATGGTCACCATGGCCTCCCTCATGTTCACCATGGCCTCTCTCATGTTCACCATGGTGAGGCCATCACCTCTCTCATGTCCACCACGGCCTCTCCCTCATGTTCACCATGGCCTCCCTCATGTTCACCATGGCCTCCCTCATGTTCACCATGGCCTCTTTCATGTTCACCATGGCCTCTTTCATGTTCACCATGGCCTCTCCCTCATGGTCACCATGGCCTCCCTCATGTTCACCATGGCCTCCCTCATGTTCACCATGGCCTCTGTCATGGTCACAATGGCCTCCCTCATGTTCACCATGGCCTCTCCCTCATGGTCACCATGGCCTCCCTCATGTTCACCATTGGCCTCTCTCATGTTCACCATGGTGAGGCCATCACCTCTCTCATGTTCACCATGGCCTCCCTCATGTTCACCATGGCCTCCCTCATGTTCACCATGGTGAGGCCATCACCTCCCTCATGGTCACCATGGCCTCCCTCATGGTCACCATGGCCTCCCTCATGTTCACCATGGTGAGGCCATCACCTCCCTCATGTTCACCATGGCCTCTCCCTCATGTTCACCATCCCTCATGTTCTGGCCTCCCTCATGTTCACCATGGCCTCCCTCATGGTCACCATGGCCTCCCTCATGTTCACCATGGCCTCTCCCTCATGGTCACCATGGCCTCTCTCATGTTCACCATGGTGAGGCCATCACCTCTCTCATGTTCACCATGGCCTCTCCCTCATGTTCACCATGGCCTCCCTCATGTTCACCATGGCCTCTGTCATGGTCACCATGGCCTCCCTCATGTTCACCATGGCCTCTCCCTCATGGTCACCATGGCCTCCCTCATGTTCACCATGGCCTCTCTCATGTTCACCATGGTGAGGCCATCACCTCTCTCATGTCCACCACGGCCTCTCCCTCATGTTCACCATGGCCTCCCTCATGTTCACCATGGCCTCTTTCATGTTCACCATGGCCTCTTTCATGTTCACCATGGCCTCTCCCTCATGGTCACCATGGCCTCTCTCATGTTCACCATGGTGAGGCCATCACCTCCCTCATGTTCACCATGGCCTCCCTCATGTTCACCATGGCCTCTGTCATGGTCACAATGGCCTCCCTCATGTTCACCATCATGTTCACCATGGCCTCCCTCCCTCATGGTCACCATGGCCACCATGGCCCCTCATGTTCACCATGGCCTCTCTCATGTTCACCATGGTGAGGCCATCACCACCTCATGTTCACCATGTTCCCTCATGGTCACCATGGCCTCCCTCATGTTCACACCATGGCCTCTCCCCCTCATGTTCACCATGGCCTCCCTCATGGTCACCATGGCCTCCCTCATGTTCACCATGGTGAGGCCATCACCTCCCTCATGGTCACCATGGCCTCCCTCATGTTCACCATGGCCTCTCCCTCATGGTCACCATGGCCTCCCTCATGGTCACCATGGCCTCCCTCATGTTCACCATGGTGAGGCCATCACCTCCCTCATGGTCACCATGGCCTCTCCCTCATGGTCACCATGGCCTCTCCCTCATGGTCACCATGGCCTCTCCCTCATGGTCACCATGGCCTCCCTCATGGTCACCATGGCCTCCCTCATGTTCACCATGGCCTCTCCCTCATGGTCACCATGGCCTCCCTCATGGTCACCATGGCCTCTCCCTCATGGTCACCATGGCCTCTCTCATGTTCACCATGGTGAGGCCAGGCCATCCACCATGGCCTCTCCCTCATGTTCACCATGGCCTCCCTCATGTTCACCATGGCCTCCCTCATGTTTACCATGGCCTCTCCCTCATGGTCACCATGGCCTCCCTCATGTTCACCATGGCCTCTCCCTCATGGTCACCATGGTGAGGCCATCACCTCTCTCATGTTCACCATGGCCTCTCTCATGTTCACCATGGTGAGGCCATCACCCCTCTCGTGTTCACCACGGCCTACCTCATGGTCACCACGGCCTCCCTCATGTTCACCACGGCCTCCCTCTCACCCTCATGTCCCTCATGTTCACCATGGCCCTCCCCTCATGGTCACCACGGCCCTCCCTCATGTTCACCATGGCCTCCCTCATGTTCACCATGGCCTTCACCATGGCCTGGCCTCTCCCTCATGGTCACCATGGCCTCTCTCATGTTCACCATGGGCCATGTTCACCATGGCCCTCCCTCATGGTCACCATGGCCTCCCTCATGTTCACCATGGCCTCATGTCACCATGGTCACCATGGCCTCTCCCCCCTCATGTTCACCATGGCCTCCCTCATGTTCACCATGGCCATCACCTCCCTCATGTTCACCATGGCCCTCCCTCATGTTCACCATGGCCTCTCCCTCATGGTCACCATGGCCTCCCTCATGTTCACCATGGCCTCCCCATCACCTCCCTCATGTTCACCATGGCCTCCCTCATGTTCTCCATGGCCTCCATGTTCACCTGGCCTCCCTCATGTTCACCATGGCCTCTCCCTCATGTTCACCATGGCCTCCCTCATGTTCACCATTCCCTCATGTTCCATGGCCTCCCTCATGTTCACCATGGCCTCCCTCATGGTCACCATGGCCTCCCTCATGGTCACCATGGCCTCTCCCTCATGGTCACCATGGCCTCCCTCATGTTCACCATGGCCTCCCTCATGGTCACCATGGCCTCTCCCTCATGGTCACCATGGCCTCTCTCATGTTCACCATGGTGAGGCCATCACCTCTCTCATGTTCTCCACGGCCTCTCCCTCATGTTCACCACGGCCTCTCCCTCATGTTCACCACGGCCTCTCCCTTAGATTCACCATGGCCTCCCTCATGTTCACCATGGCCTCCCTCATGGTCACCATGGCCTCTCTCATTCACCATGGTGAGGCCATCACCTCTCTCATGTTCACCATGGCCTCTCCCTCATGGTCACCATGGCCTCCCTCATGTTCACCATGGCCTCCCTCATGTTCACCATGGCCTCTCCCTCATGTTCACCATGGCCTCCCTCATGGTCACCATGGCCTCCCTCATGGTCACCATGGCCTCTCCCTCCCTCATGTTCACCATGGCTCTCCCTCATGTTCACCATGGCCTCCCTCATATTCACCATGGCCTCCCCATCACCTCACTCATGTTGGCCATGTTCACCATGGCCCTCCCTCATGTTCACCATGGCCTCACTCATGTTCACCATGCCTCTCCCTCATGTTCACCATGGCCCTCCCTCATGGTCACCATGGCCTCTCTCATGTTCACCATGGTGAGGCCATCACCTCTCTCATGTTCACCATGGCCTCTCCCTCATGTTCACCATGGCCTCTCTCATGGTCACCATGGCCTCCCTCATGTTCACCATGGCCTCTCCCTCATGTTCACCATGGCCCTCCCTCATGTTCACCATGGCCTCCCCTCATGTTCACCATGGCCTCCCTCATGTTCACCATGGTCCCCCTCAGGCCATCACCTCCCTCATATTTCACCATGGCCTCTCCCTCATATTCACCATGGCCTCCCTCATGTTCACCATGGCCCATGGCCTCCCTCATGTTCACCATGGTTCACCATGGTCACCATCACCCTCCCTCATGTTCACCATGGCCTGAGGCCTCCCTCATGTTCACCATGGCCTCCCTCATGTTCACCATGGCCATCACCTCCCTCATGTTCACCATGGCCTCCCTCATGTTCACCATGGCCTCCCTCATGTTCATGGCCCTCCTCATGTTCACCCATGGCCTCCCTCATGTTCACCATGGCCTCAGGCCATCACCATGGAGGCCATCACCTCTCCCTCATGGTTCACCATGGCCCTCTCCCTCATGGCCTCCCTCATGTTCACCATGGCCTCCCTCATGTTCACCATGGCCTCTCCCTCATGTTCACCATGGCCTCTCCCTCATGTTCACCATGGCCTCTCCCTCATGGTCACCATGGCCTCCCTCATGTTCACCATGGCCTCCCTCATGTTCACCATGGCCTCCCTCATGTTCACCACCCTCCCCTCTGGTCACCATGGCCTCCCTCATGTTCACCATGGCCTCTCCCTCATGGTCACCATGGCCTCCCTCATGTTCACCATGGCCTCCCTCATGGTCACCATGGCCTCCCTCATATTCACCATGGTGAGGCCATCACCTGGCCTCTCCCTCATGTTCACCATGGCCTCCCTCATGTTCACCATGGCCTCCCTCATGGTTCATGGCCTCTCCTCATGTTCACCATGGCCTCCATCACCCCCTCATGTTCACCATGGCCTCTCCCTCATGGTCACCATGGCCTCCCTCATGGTCACCATGGCCTCTCCCTCATGTTCACCATGGCCTCCCCCCTGTTCACCATGGCCTCCCTCATCCCCATGGCCTCATGGCCTCCCTCATGTTCACCATGGTCTCCCTCCATCATATTCACCATGGCCTCTCCCTCATGTTCACCATGGCCTCCCCTCATGTTCACCATGGCCTCCCTCATGTTCACCCTCCCTCATGTTCACCATGGCCTCCCCCTCATGGTCACCATGGCCTCCCTCATGTTCACCATGGCCCTCCCTCATGTTCACCATGGTGGCCATCATGTTCACCATGGCCCTCCCTCATGTTCACCATGGCCTCCCCTCCCTCATGTTCACCATGCCTCTCCCTCATATTCCTCTCCCTCATGGTCACCATGGCCTCCCCTCATGTTCACCATGGCCTCCCCTCATTCACCATGGTCACTCATGGCCATCTCCTCATGTTCACCATGGCCTCTCCCTCTCATGGCCTTCTCATGGTGGCCATCACCTCCCTCATGTTCACCATGGCCCTCCCTCATGTTCACCATGGCCTCCCTCATGGTCACCATGGCCTCCCTCATGTTCACCGAATGGCCTCCCTCATGGTCACCATGGCCTCCCTCATGTTCACCATGGTCTCCCTCCTCATGTTCACCATGGCCTCTCCCTCTCCTCCCTCATGTTCACCATGGCCTCTCTCATGTTCACCATGGCCTCTCCCTCATGTTCACCATGGCCTCCCTCATGGTCACCATGGCCTCCCTCATGTTTCACCATGGCCTCACCTCCCTCATGTTCACCATGGCCTCCCTCATGTTCACCATGCCTCTCCCTCATGGTCACCATGGCCCTCCCTCATGTTCACCATGGGCCTCCCATGGCCTCCCTCATGTTCACCATGGCCTCCCTCATGTTCACCATGGCCTCCCTCATGTTCACCATGGCCATCACCTCCCTCATATTCACCATGGCCCTCCCTCATGGTTCACCATGGCCTCCCTCATGTTCACCATGGCCCTCCCTCATGGTCACCATGGCCTCCCTCATGTTCACCATGGCTCTCCCTCATGTTCACCATGGCCTCCCTCATTCACCATGGTCACCCCCTCCCTCATGTTCACCATGGCCTCTCCCTCATGTTCACCATGGCCTCCCTCATGGTCACCATGGCCTCTCTCATGTTCACCATGGCCTCTCCCTCATGTTCACCATGGCCTCCCTCATGTTCACCATGTCACCATGGTCACCATGGCCTCCTCCCTCATGGTTCACCATGGCCCTCCCTCATGTTCACCATGGCCTCCCTCATGTTCACCATGGCCTCCCTCATGGTCACCATGGCCTCCCTCATAATTCACCATGGCCTCCCATATTCATGTTCATGGCCTCTCCCCATGGCCTCCCTCATGGTCACCATGGCCTCCTCATGTTCACCATGTGAGGCCCCTCCCCTCCATGGTTTCTCCATGGCCTCCCTCCCTCATGTTCACCATGGCCCTCCCTCATGGTCACCATGGCCTCCCTCATGTTCACCATGGCCTCTCCCCTCATGTTCACCATGGCCTCCCTCATGTTCACCATGGCCTCCCTCATGTTCACCATGGCCTCCCTCATGTTCACCATGGCCTCCCTCATGTTCACCATGGCCTCTCCCTCATGTTCACCATGGCCTCCCTCATGTTCACCATGGCCTCCCTCATATTCACCATGGCCTCCCTCATGTTCACCATGGCCTCCCTCATGTTCACCATGGCCCTCTCATGGTCCTCATGTTCACCATGGCCTCCCTCATGTTCACCATGGCCTCCCCCATGGTCACCATGGCCTCCCTCATGTTCACCATGGCCCTCTGTCATGGTCACCATGGCCTCCCTCATGTTCACCATGGCCTCTCCCTCATGGTCACCATGGCCTCCCTCATGTTCACCACGGCCTCTCCCTCATGTTCACCACGGCCTCTCCCTCATGTTCACCATGGCCTCCCTCATGTTCACCATGGCCTCTCCCTCATGTTCACCATGGCCTCCCTCATGTTCACCATGGCCTCTCCCTCATGGTCACCATGGCCTCCCTCATGTTCACCATGGCCTCTCCCTCATGTTCACCATGGCCTCCCTCATGTTCACCATGGCCTCCCTCATGTTCACCATGGCCTCTCCCTCATGGTCACCATGGCCTCCCTCATGTTCACCATGGCCTCTGTCATGGTCACCATGGCCTCCCTCATGTTCACCATGGCCTCTCTCATGTTCACCATGGCCTCCCTCATGTTCACCATGGCCTCCCTCATGTTCACCATGGCCATTCACCCTCCCTCATGTTCACCATGGCCTCCCTCATGTTCACCATGGCCTCCCTCATGTTCATGGCCTCTCCCATGGCCTCCCTCATGTTTCACCATGGCCTCTCCCTCATGTTCACCATCCCTCATGGTCACCATGGCCTCCCTCATGTTCACCATGGCCTCTCCCTTACATTCACCATGGCCTCCCTCATGTTCACCATGGCCTCTCTCCCTCATGGTCTCATGTTCACCATGGCCCTCCCTCATGTTCACCATATTCCCCTCCCTCATGTTCACCATGGCCTCTCCCTCATGTTCTCCCATGTTCACCATGGCCTCACCTCCCTCATGTTCACCATGGCCCTCCCTCATGTTCACCATGGCCTCCCTCCCACCATGTCATGTTCACCATCACCTCCCTCATGTTCACCATGGCCTCTCCCTCATGGTCACCATGGTGAGGCCATCCCTGGTCATGTTCACCATGGCCTCTCCTCATATTCACCATCATCCCTCATTCACCATGGCCTCTCTCATGTTCACCATGGCCTCTCTCATGTTCACCATGGTGAGGCCATCACCCCTCTCGTGTTCACCACGGCCTCCCTCATGGTCACCACGGCCTCCCTCATGTTCACCATGGCCTCTCCCTCATGTTCACCACGGCCTCCCTCATGGTCACCATGGTGAGGCCATCACCTCTCTCATGGTCACCACGGCCTCTCCTTTCCCCATGTGCCTCTCTCCTGACTCCTCTAAGGTTCTGCCCTTTTTATACAAGGGCCAATCAACCCCCCTCTCACTCCCAGGTGAAAGTCATTAGCCTGATTAGGCCTACTAAAATGTTCACTGGCGGAAGTCAACATTAAAAAAACCACACATTTCAAAATAAAAGCATGCTCTATAAAATATAAAAACACAGCAAATAAAACCACAGCAAATCCAATAAAAGTATGCACAAATAAAAATAGACTTCCGCCCCGTGACATAAGCATGCCTATATTCATATTCAACACAAGTACCACTGTTGCTAGGTAGCCTAATGAAGCCACTAGCACCAATGTAGCCTCTTGTTAATGCAGATCTCATTCCATAGTCAGACCAGGAGAATGCTGCACTACATCAGGTCAATTGTCCTTCTACAGTATGTAAATAATGTGAAAGGTTTTAAAATAATACTTAATAATTGTCATAGCTATAGCTCATTTAGCTTATTATGATAAAGCAGTGGGAGTTGCTCTAATGCATAAAATGATGCAATTTACTTGAACATGATTGTGTGAAAATAATGACTGAAAAATGTTTTAATAAGAATATATTTGAGCATGCAACAAAGTTTTATAAGGACGATATATCCCATTATTGTGAAATTTCACAAAATTATACAATTACTCAACTGCTATAACTTAAGCTAATTCAACATTCTATATCAGCAAACCAGAAATAGTAAGGAGGGGTCAGAGGACACGGCTCTCAAAGCAAGGTAATACTGTACATATTTCTGTAAGATGAGTAGTGAAAAGAATTTTGGGGGGTATGACTTAAATTATTCTTAGCGGTTAACAGAATACTGTCATGTCCATGTAACAGTTATTTCAGTCTCTCTTGTTCCTGTAGATGAACCAGACCCTAGCCATCACTGTGTTTTGATGCACAACTCAGCTCCAAAATGGAAAAGTGAAGATTGCTCTAGCAGTCAGCCCTTCTTGTGTGATGAAGGCCTGATTCTGGTCCAGGAGAATAAGACATGGGAAGAAGCCTTGGTGCACTGCACACAGCTGGAGGCTGCGGGCAGCACCACACGCCCGTACCAGCTTGCCATCCTGTCAGAACCAAACGACAATCTGATGGACACAGAGAAAATAAGACTGAATGCAACCACTTATGAGGTTTGATGTTTTTTCTGCAGAGTTTGTGTGTGTTTGTGGTCAGGTTATGTCATGTTAAAGGAGTTTGACATTTTGAGAAATACGCTAAATTGCTTTCCTGCCGAGAGCATTGGTTAGCTTAGCTTAGTTTAGCAGAAAGACTGGAAAAAGCTAGCCTAGCTCTATCCAAAGGAAACAAAATCCAGCTACCACCACCTCTAAATGTCACTAATGAACACATTATATCCATGTGTTCAATCCGTTCACAAATCTAAGTGTAAAAGTGATGTTGTGGTTTGATATGGGCTTATGTAATATGAATAAAAAAAGGCAGCATCAAATGGAGAGAAATTAACATCAGCAACCAAGATTACAGCTTCCACTTGTGTTAGCATGTAGCTACATGTAGTTAGCACATTCTACCGTCACAAATTACTGATGAAGGCTTCTAAACCTAAAACCGGTTACATATACCTCATCATTGAATGCTTTTGGCCACATTTCTTATGAATATCCAACATTGTAACATTATATATATGACAGAAAATAAGGAAAAGCATAATAGGTCTCCTTTAAAATGTAAAATGTGTTGTGTGGTTTACTGGTGGTGGTAAGTCAGCAGCATTGACATTAACAAAGTGTTGTTTCCTGTAGGTGTGGGTTGGACTGCGTTTCCTGGCTGGTGATTGGCTGTGGATGAGCCCAAACACGCCGGCGAGCTCCGACCTTCCTCAATGTCTTGCAGAGCAGCAGCACTGCGGCTCCCTGGTTCCCCGTAACACCGAGTGGAAGATCATGAGCTGTAGTGAGAAAAGAAACTTCCTCTCCAGCAGAAGACCCACCAAATAACTGTATGTATTTCCTCGATAAACGTTTGTGTTCTCTTAAAAGTATGTAAGAAATGATTTCATGTGGATTAAAGTGCTTTGAGTTAGATCCCTAATAAAGAGCAAGAACATGATGAAGATTTAAACGACTCAGGTCAGACTCATCATTTCCACAGTGAGACTGTCTATTTACCTTGGAACGCTCATGGGTAATCGTAGAAGGCATGGACAAATAACCTTTGTTGTTTAGGGATGAGGAACATCCTTTTAACCCTTGTGTTGTCCTTCTGGCTCAAAATTGAAAATTAACACTTATTTTGCCGCTTTTTTAAACGTTTTTGTCTCTTCAATATTTTTTTTTCTCAACATTTTTTTAGCATTTTTCAATGTTTTCTGCGCTTTTTTCCCACTACCACCAGGCTACTTTAACAACAATTTATTACCACTAGTTTTACACTCATTTTTGGAAATTATGGTCAATAAACCTCTTGTAGCCTATATAAAATTATATCTAATTTTTGAGTCAAAAAATAAAAAGTATGAATTATTTTGACTAATATTTAAGATCAGAGGATGTTAATGGATAATCACAGACTGTCAAAGTTAAGTCAGAATAATGCTATCAAATTAAATAAAACACCCAAAATTCAATAAAAGTGGTAAATTTATCCCTAAATTTGACTTGTGAAGAGCGTTTCATGGAACCTTCTGTGTTACTGTTGGGCGATTTGCTTGAGATAAAACCAAATGTTCCGATATATAAACTTTGAAAAGACAACAGGAGGGTTAAAAGCTTATTGTAGGCCTAAAAGGACATTATCACTTGTTGGAAAACCATGCCTACAACCCAGCACTGATTTCTTTGTACTTGAGCTTGGGCCAAGCTCGAATAAAAACCCAAGCTCAAATTGACTGCTACATTGTTGTCTCTCAGAAATACGTTGGCCTTTGAGTTAAACTTTCCTCCCTAAATTCTCTTGAGAGAATGCAAACATTGCGCGAGAGATCTTTAGAAACATTGCAGACAAACCTTACAAACCTTTACATTTATCATAAACAATTCATCATAATAATTTTTAGTTGTTAAATAAAAAAAAAAATCTGTCAATCAATTTGGGACTGATATCAGGTCGGTTTACTTGAGAATGTCTCTCTAATGTCAAATAGCTCCCGGTATGATTTTGTTTGCCACTAGAGGGTACTCTTAACAAGTTTAAGGGAGCATTCAGTTACCTACTATGTTGCAGAAATCTGCAATATTGTTATTTGTTTGTCAAAATGATAGCATACAATACCAAAATTATTATTGGATTCTTTATTTTTATGAATACGCCTGTTATCATTATGTGTATGTATTATTTGTCAGACATGTCACAGTGAATAGAGTCAGCCCTACAGTCCCTACATTTCCTTTTCATGTATGTAGTATATTAAATCCACTGGTGTCAAAGCAGTATTCTGGATTTTGGAATTTGACTTAAATTGCACCATACTGTACATTTACTGTAAGTATAAAAACAATAAAAATGTACTTCTAAATTGGAACGGCTATATCAGATGTCACCCTAAACCTGTGTAGCACACGAGTTAAAGCATCATCTCATCTGAGAGGCTTCATCAGTTCTGCAATCAGATACTTACAATACAGTCCAGATATCCCAAAGTGGTTTTATAACCATTCACACCTTAGTACAAGTGATGGAGAAGACTGTCACAGTGACCTTAGTGACCTCATCATCATCATCATCATCTCTCATGTGATAGCAAGAGGAGCACAATCAACAGAGATTTCAATGTCTTGGATTGTCCTCCAGTCTGTTAAACTGATGAATCCTTGTAATGGACATCGCTGAATATCACCTGTTTATTGTACGAGCTGGCTCCTAATCAGAGTCTGACCCATGCTGGGATACTATAAAAGGTATCGAACAAAATGACTCACAGGACAAGTCACACACCCAGAGCTGGTTTATGGGGAGAAGTGAGGGTTGTGGTCAGGAGCATATTTCACCTTGATTATTACAACGAACAAAAGTTCAACCAGCTGTCTCCAGATGTGTATTTCTGCCATGAAGTGACTCGTGAAGTCGGCTGCAATTTACCATTAAAAAGAAGAGTCATTGCTGGTCAGTGCATAACGGCTGTGGGGGATTTGAGACAACACTACCCTGTCCAAATTTGTGCACGACACAAGTGAGTACATACCGTACGCATGAGAGTGTACTCTTGGAAGTATCTGAATTGAGACACAGCATTAGTCTTGGTAGATCTGTGCATCTTCTTCAATACAGCATGATGTTCATTTTGTAAATGTATTAACGATAAAGCAGGGCATGCTTTAGGGCGTAGCTACACTCCCACCTGTCAATCATTATAGAGGCTAAGCTATGTGTATCTATGGCAATGTGTACATTAAAATGGCTGTGCAATTGTTTCGAACGTTGCCCATGTTTTTGTCTTAATCGGAAAATGTTGCTTAAAAAAGGTTTAATCAGCGTAGTACCTTGCCAACCAAGTTAGCTAATGCTAGCTTTGCTGTGACTGTGTTGAGGTAACAATAAGGTTTAGAGAAACGAGAAACTGTTTTTGGATGCCATTACATGGCTGTATGCCTATCACTTCACTTCTCTTGCCTTGGGATTGCTTATTGTTTCAGACAGCTGAAAATGTAGTATTCATAGAGGCACATAGTGTGCTCAGAAGCTCAAAATAATTGCACTTGAGCTGAGATTTAACTGATATTACAATAATACAAACTGACTTGTGTTTGTTAATTTTAGTCCATCATTCCCCCTCATCTGGCTGATAATTGAATCTTTTTGGCCAGCCTAAGAGTCTGCAGCATTCGGGTCATGGCTGACTTGACATTATTGTGTGTTGACAAAATAACTCAACAAAGTGGACCGGTGGTCCAGCCACAATGGGCATGAAGCATCCAGCTCAGATTTGAGTTAGTTTGTGTGTGGGTGAACCTGGGATGACTTGGCCTGTCTGAGTGATCCTTCCGTACTCCCAGAGAGAGTAGACAGCAGCAGACAAGCTTTGGCACTCTTAGGGAAGCGAGACAGGGCTAAAAATATTTTGATTGGATTTCCTGATTTATTAACCTCCCACCACTTCCTTTACTATTCCACCTACTGCAGAGCCAACCTAAAATGGTTTAAGTGTAGGGCTAATTTGTTTGCATGTCATAAAACACATTTATACAATAGACAACACAGTATTATCTTTAGTGATTAACGTTAATTTAGATCCCGTCATTTAAATAAATACCATTTATAGTCACAGGCTGCTGCACATTTAGAAGAATAAAAGCAACATAGATTTTGTCCCACTATGCTTTAGATTATAAATGTATGAAAATACATACATACAATACAAGGTTTATTTAATTATCTCATCCACAGCACCACTTCTCTCTCTCTCTCTCTCTCTCTCTCTCTCACACAGCAGTTCAGTTTGGCAGGAGACCAAAAAAAGGTAAACAATTCGAAGGCTTTAACTGTTGCACTCATGTTGATTCAACTCAAAGAGACAATGCATCTCATTTCTGATTGGCCTAGGGTGGGATATGGTAATACATAGATGTTAACTTTCCACTGACTTTAAAGTACTTTCAGAATATATTAATCTCCAGGTTTTTAATAAGATAATGTGGTGATACTGAATAGCAATATTTTTTTCCAGATTGTATTCCTCTTGGATGTGGCAGTGCAATTTTGTGTCCGATTTATCATCATAATGGATTAACTTCAACTCTTTGTGACTGCTGTCACCTGCTGCAAAAGGTCACCCCATTTAAAGGGAAACTATGCAGGTTTTTTAGCTTAATTTACCTTAACTGAACAGCTTCGGAGTCAGTGGAATGGTTTTATGACTTATTTCGAGTTGAATGGTGGTCGTCTCGCTCCCCCCTAGAGCCTGTGAGCGGAAAAACCACCCATGTAACTTTCGGCCGGCGAGCCACCTGCTGAAAGTGTCAGCAAGTATGGCGTGATATCAGGTCTCGCCATGTAACAAAGTGCTTCACGGCACTGAACACAGACGGACGTTCAGGAACCGGCTAACAAGAACAAGGTAGTGATGGAGTTTTACACACTATGGTCATGGCTGAGCCGGCAAAAAAGAAGCAGAAAGCTAGGAAAGCATTGTCGCAGGAACAGAGAAAGAGGAAACGGCAGACTGACCAAGAGAGGAGCCAGACATGAGGAAACATAGGAGCTGTAGGGGGGGCTCTATAGGGAAACCTGCCAGCAAAAAAGCGAAGAAATGGCCAAAACTGCATAGCGCCCCTTTAAAGCACACCAAAAGCAAGAGCATTTTCCTGTAATCTCCCATGTGCAGATAAACCTGTTGACTGTGAATCAAATCAATTATCTTTCTGATATTGTGCTGGTAATTGGAATAGAGGGTAAGGTGCTTTCTTCTTTGCTTGGATGTAACGTGATATATATGTGAAGAATTACAGATGGGAGCTATAGCCTAAGTGCAGGCTGGTTCAGGTTCACCTGTTGTACAAAATAGCAAGAGGTTATTAAAAGGTTGCACATGTGATGCTCATCACAGCCAACAGCCTATATAATTTAGATTAGGTTGAATGGTCAAATGCATTTTGTTTTATGACTAAAATGAATTAATTTACATAATGGATAGGGTGGCACTGAAAACAAAGAACATGAATATGACAAAAAAAGACAACACATGGCTGACACTATGAGATACAAAGAAATACATGTGAATTTACAGAATCTGTATTTTGTCAAAATATCTGAAGGTCACGTTATTGTTCTATGCTATGTTATACGCGCCAGGATTTAGGGCGGCGTGTCGACGCTAACATGGGCATGCTGCGCAGGCGTCACCACTTCAACAGACGCTATACTACATCCACTGCTTCATTAAGCTACATGCTATAATGTCAGGGAATCCTTTAATCTTGGTTGCCAATCTTTTTCTCCCCAATTTCGCATCACATTCATGCTGGAACCTGTCCAGTTGAGTAGTTTTTGATCTAGAATCCTTTAATGGTGATATTTGTTTTTTTTGAAGATTATTTTTTGGGGCTTTTCCACCTTTAATGGACAGGACAGGTGAGAAAGGGGAGAGAGAGAGAGGTGAAGGAAATCGTCACAGGTTGGACTCAAACCCTGGACTTCTGCTTCGAGGCATAAACCTTTAAATATATGTGCGCCTGCTCTACCCACTAAGCCAACCCGGCCACCTTTATTGGTGATTTTTCCTCTCTTCTCTCTCCTCACATTCTCTCCTCTCTCCCCTCACCTCTCTCCTCAAGTATTTTAGGAATTTTGACATCCTTCAAGATGGTGCGCTGAGATTGTTTTTTGGGTCGGAGGAAGGAGGCAAAGGAGAGATGAAACACCCTGCCATTAGGACTCTTGTTGCCTGTAAAGTTTCTAAATAAATCATTCAACTGCATCAGTCTGCCTGTTATCATCTGTGTTAGTGTCCCTTCCCTGCTGCCTGCTCTCCTAACTGTGACATAATCAATGGATTATCTTCATGTCACTGAGGCAAACACTGTAACGTGTGAAATACATTCTATATCATTACATTAGAATAAACTTCAGTTACTGGTGGTGATCACTAACATTATGAGCAACAAGAAATAGTCAAAATGTCAGAGGCCACTGCACCAAGATTTACTATAGGGGAAACTAACCTCCATTTGACAACAGAATGATAATCCAACATAAGGAAATGATAGGTGTGGTGAGTGGTGTAAACTATGAAGTGTATACAAAGGGCCAGATGTTTTTTAAAAGCACCAAACAAACCTGAGCGGAGGAAGATCTTAGGACAGCAGAATGGATCTGCAGCCCTCCTCACTTCCACCCCCAGAGTACCTGTTATAGAGGGAAACCTTGGCTCATCCTGGCCAGTCATCGCTTCAATATGATTACACTGCATTCTAAAGCAAATCTGTTTTCACTGAGTATGCAGCTCCTAGTCAAGGTTGACTCTGTTCAGGCATGTTGAATGTATCATTATCTGATAAAATCATCTGATTCAGGTGACCTTCAGTTCACAACCGCCTGTCCACACAGATAATGGAATTCTCACTCACGGATATGTTTATTTATTGGATCAGGACAGGTTTTAGCATTAATGAAGGTGAATGGTAACTACACTGCTCTTAGGTAAAAACTGCATTCATTCTGCCCCGGTATTTTACACGGACGTGGGTCAGTGAGCCAGCAGCTAATATCCATTAGTGGAGCTGCTTCTTAATGCATCTCCACGCACCGGTTGCAGTAGTCGGCTATGGTGGTTTTTGAAACAATGTGAATTTCTCAAACAAATATAGTATTATTTTACTTTTGTTTTTTGCTTTTGTCATTTTTTCATCAACTGTGATCGGTTGGTATTTTAAGCCCCAAGCGTCGACTTCAAGGCAGCGCTGCGACCCTTCAACTTCAAGACACTTAACCCTAACCTTAACCCTGACCCTTGCCTAAACCTACTGCCATGCAGCGCTGCCTGGAAGACAATGTTGGGGGCTTAAAACACCAAACACCTGATCAGTCATGGTCCATCAACAGTTTTTTTGATTGAATTCTTGAATTTATGATAATGGAAGCCGTTTATTGAGAAAACAGCAAATAATTGTTGATGGATTGACACGTAGAGTAACTTAGTGAAGTCTGCAGGTGGGGTCTACATATGGGATCTAGATCCTCTATAAACATTTGCGCTATCTGTGGTAAAATGAGCTAATCGCATGCTGGTCAGATTACCACTGGACTCATCACTTATGCTTTGACTATTAGACATGTACTGTGTGCACACATCTTGCCCAGCTGTGATGTAGATTCAGCAAGTTTGTTGTCAGCTGACTTCCCTGCCAGCTCCTTTTAGCCTGTTAAATCACATCTGGCCCACATGTGGGTCAGTATTACATAAGCTTGCAATGTGGCCACCTATTGTTTAGAGACCATTACTAAGGGATTTACTTTCCAAACTTATGATTTCAACTAATGTGATGCTGAATAACATATCATAATGAATCCAAATGGCAGGTGCTGACTGATGCCAGATCGTGTCAAGGTTCCAGCATTCATCTCGTGTTTTCTAGTGAGTTTTTTGACCCCTTGCCTGTTTTGACTCTGCCTTTAGCCTAAGCGATTCAGAACCTCTGCCTTTCCTGACTTTTGCTTGTTATTTGGACCTTGTCCTTGGATTTGGATTTGGACACTGTTACCTGGTTTTGGAATAAACCCATTTGTGAACTGTCTGGAGTCATGCATTTGAGTCCTTAGTGGTTGTGTCCTGATAAAGGGGAGGGATTTCAGCAAGATCACGGTGAAGCAAAGAATGCTAATAATACTTAGCCCCAGTACAAGCACCACAATTACTGAGGATCAATGTGAAAATGAGTCTGATGTCCGTGGAGCTGAGAGGTCACGGCCTGTTGGGACAGCGGCCCAGAGTGGAGATCTGCATGAATCAACAGCCAGCACCAATCAGCTGCTCCAACACTTTGAACAGCTGGCCTGCTGATAATCCACCGCTGTAGATTCAGTAGAGGAGTGTTGGTGCGGCTAAGAGCTACAGCAATGACATTCCAGCAATATGTGAGTTTTCTCCTCTGCATGGCTCCAATGTCCAAAATAGAACAAAATAGCAATTAATTATGAACCATTTCCATTCTGTTTGTAGTGATTATATCAAGCAATTGATTTCACCTAGATGAAAGACAGCTTTACAAGTTTATGTTATGTTTTGGTGATGAACAGATGCATGCCTCTCTTCTGTTAACACCTGATGGGTCCATCTCTACATACAACACATTTCACTTAGTAGTCCTAGGATGCACTGTGGGGCACATACCGGTATTCAGCCAAATCACGAGAAACAAATGTAATGTTACATGCTTTGAGCAAAATGATATTGCATTATCATTACTCAAATAAAACTTTATCTGCATGACTAAATATCAAGTTACCTGTAAAAAGAGAAAATATTGTTTCATTTATTTATATTGATTTTTGATTTACACTAATAAAGCAACTAAACTAATTAAAGCTTACAGCAGATGGCAAAAAACAGGTGGAGGAGGACCACTTTCTCTAAAGATTCTTTTCTTGTCTTTGCCTGTTTGAGTGCTGCTGCTAATGGAACACTGACAGCTGTAAGACTGGAAGAGGTTTAACATTGTTCCTTCTGTCTTTGTTTCTTTATTTCGGATCCCCATTAGGTAGCCTACTGTTTCAAAATGAGCTGCAGGTTAAGTGAATGAGCCTCAGTGTGTGATACTTGTTAAAGGTCACAGCAGATGGCAAAAAACAGGTGGAAGAGGACTACTTTCTCTAAAGATTATTTTCTTTTCTTTGCCTGTTTGAATGCTGCTACTAATGAACAATGACAACTCTAAGACTGGAAGAGGTAACACTGTTCCTTCTTTCTTTGTTTCTTTATTTTGGATCCCCATTAGCTGCTAACGATGTAGCAGCTACTCTTCCTGGAATCCATACAAAACAACCACAACATCTGCACAAAAATACCATACATACACTTGTACATACATTTAAAACAAGACATATCAGAATAGGGCTGGGCATTTTATCGATATTATATTGATATTGTGATATGAGACTAGATATCGTCTTAGATTTTGGATATGTTAATATAGTGATATGACATAAGTGTTGTCTTTTCCTGGTTGTGAAGGCTGCATCACAGTAAAGTGATGTACTTTTCTGAGCTTACCAGACTGTTCTAGCTGTTCTATTATTTGCCTTTTCCCCACTTAGACATTATGTCCACATTACTGATGATTATTTACCTAAAATAAAAGTGTGAAGATATTTTTGTTTGTCAACCCTAGAATATTGCAGCAATATCGATATTGAGGTATTTGGTCAAGAATATCGTGATATCTGATTTTCTCC
Source organism: Perca flavescens (assembly GCF_004354835.1). NCBI lineage: Eukaryota > Metazoa > Chordata > Actinopteri > Perciformes > Percidae > Perca > Perca flavescens. The sequence continues at coordinate 1,216,173 of NC_041331.1, forward strand.
ATATCGCCCAGCCCTAATCAGAAGAATATCATTGTGTACATGTTTCGTAACTTAATGTCAAAAAGTATGAAATCACACTCCGACAATATCGTCACGTTCCGACAATAACAGCCCAACCTCTGCTTTGACAAAGGAAAACAAGAACATTTTCTCATTTTCATATGAGAAAATGCGACTGATGGAACATATTCAATAAATAATACAGGGGGGACAAAAAATAATGCATACTTTCTTATAACAACACTAAATATGGCCTTTAAAAACTGACCACAACCACAGCTCTCTGACACACTGTCAGCAAAACGCCTTAAGCTTGATTGCATTACTTTATTTTATAATGATGTTCTTGTATTATAAATCACACACAGTATGCCGTTATTAGGAGCAGGTTTGGCGCTGCTAATAGGGGCTGCGGTGTCCCATTCCATTTACTACAGCTGGGTTCAAATATGAAACTTTGCTGGAGCGCAGGGTTCATTGAAGTGACGCTTCTGGGCTGCGGAGACGCTCGCACTGTGCAGCCGCGCGGCGCCGCGCCCACGGAGCGACGGACGCGCACACGGGACTGAGAGCAAACTGCGTCTGGAAAAACTCGCGAAGGAACGCTGAGATCAAACTGAGAGGGAAGACTGGAGACTACTCTAACTCAGTGATGTATTCATCATAAGAAGTCCAGCAGCGAGGTGGCGCCGCGGCTGGGTCTGGCACTTCCATAAAGAGGATTTCACTTATTTCTCACCATCTGATGTGGGACATACATCGCTCCACGGCAACACGGACATACGGTAAATGTGAGTTTGCTGTGGCTATTTCTTGTATTTTATAGGCTATATTAACATATATTTTTTTGCCAAAAAGGAGAAAAATATCCACGCAGTAATAGTGTTAATGGTGTAACATTTAGGCAAGTATTTATTTGATGAAGTAACACTTTGTTGTCAGTGTTGTTGTTGATACCATTGTTTAAAGCATTTTCGATACCAAACGTAAAAACCGAATATAATCCAAGATAATGAGGCAGTATTATTCAGTTCGTTGGCTGTAATTCTTAAATGTTGATTAGGCCTATATATTTGCATTATTAGTTGGAAAAAGAGCCCCAAAAAATTAGAAGCTTTTGTTAAGATTTTGTTTATTGCAATTTTCACTACTCAAAGACTGGTATAGCCTAATGCTCTTTATCATAAATATCAAACAATTATCTTTTTTGTATCAGATAAGAGAACATTGTCATGCATGGTTGTCAGGGGATGCTGTTGGTGTGGAGACCCCCATATGCACAGTATGTGCTTTACAGTGAGCAGACTGCTGCCTCTCTGTCAGCCACTGTATTACTCACACAGAACTATTCTTTTAGTCTTCTTATGCAAATCAATGCAGATAAAAATATTGCACCAACTTCACACAAAAGGGCTCATGTGTATATTTTTTGCATTATCTCCCTTTGGCACCACCAGCCTCCATGTAGCTGGACAAACGCTGACTACTTGGTGAGGGTCATAAAATGAACGCCTTGTGCTGGGATCCTGCAGTCATCATGTATCAGCAGAGCTCAGGGTTTGACCTCAATGCCAGCTGTGACTGGCTGACCCCTCACTGTAACTGGACATCAGTGGACAGAGCGCTGCAGCTGCCTACCTTTTCTACAGCGGCCAAAGTCAGAGTGATCATTACCTTCATCCTGTGTGGCATTGCCACTTTCTGCAATTTGGCTGTGCTGTGGGCAGTCAATGGCCACAAGCGCCAATCCCACGTCCGCGTGCTGATAATCAACCTGACTGCTGCCGATCTCTTGGTTACTTTCATTGTGATGCCTGTGGACGCAGTGTGGAACATCACAGTTCAGTGGCTGGCCGGTGACCTGGCCTGCAGATTTCTGATGTTCCTCAAGCTGCAGGCCATGTACTCCTGTGCCTTTGTCACAGTGGTGATTAGTCTGGACAGACAGTCGGCTATCCTCAACCCTCTGGCCATCTGCATGGCCCGCAGAAGAAACAGGGTCATGCTGATGGTGGCTTGGACTATGAGCGCCTTGTTCTCCATCCCTCAGGTAAGCCCAGGTGACACAGGTTTGAAGAGACAGGTAATTACAGCTTGTGTGGTTCTGTTAGGCTGACTACATTTTTAAGATGAACAATTTGTATTTTGCTTTGGAACAAAATACAGAACTTCACAACATTTGAACATCCCCTCCCTCCCAGAACCTCCCACTCGTCATCACCACTTACTTAGACAAAAACTAAGACAAGATGAAATAATAACCATAATATTCACAAAACAATATAAATAGACACCAAACTGTAAACCAAATAAACATATTACGTATGACAGCACATACAGTAGTAGGCTACTCGTCTCTCCACAGTACATGGCATGTTAGGAGCCCTCCAGAAACATACCTACTTTCCCCATTTATTTTATTTTTTTCCCCATTCAATCTTGCAAACTGTTTATATGACATTTTTCAAACGCTGCAAGAGACTGACCACTTTGAAGCCAGCGATTCAGATAGAAGTGCTGGATAGGTTGTGAACTGATCTCTCTCTCTTGTGTTCCTCCATGCTCCATACAGTATCGCAGTGAGCCGGCTATAGGTCTTTATATCTGGCAACGGATTATTGGATCTGCATGCATTATCTCAGCCTCATAGAGGTAGACAAACCACACATGCTTGAGGACATTAAAATCTGGATTTACATTTAAAATACATTCTTATATACAGTTCATCAATCTCCCCAATTCCATTCTGCTTATTTACATAACATGTGGCAATTCCTAAAGGCTTTGATGCACCTGCTGCATGATTTAGGCCCCCTAAAGCCCCACTGGCACACAGGGTCTCGGTATTAGAGATTAGTGGCTCTATCATTTAGTTACACAAGGATAGGAATCCCTAATCCTGGCAGTATATGCTTGAGTGTAAAGTGAGAAATACGGCAGCCGAGCATTTTACACTGTTGAGCATGTTGTGAGTAAAAAGCTGAAATGTGGCAATACGGTCCAATCTCCAAACTGAATGCTGATGATGTACTGTAGACTTGATTACACCCAATGGCAAAATTTTGAAATGTTCAAAAACTTTTTTTTTTTATGAATAATTCCTACAATATCCACACATAGCAAATTTTATAAGATTAGATCTGAAATAATCTGCAATTATTCGTTTTGAGAAAACTTTCAAGAAAATAATACCAACCATTCACTGCTGATTTAAAATCCTGTAAAAGGGGTCTTACAGGTGATTGCTACATACAGTACATGGTATATACCGAAAAGCCAGAAGTTAAAGCTGCAGTAAGTAAAATGCAAAAAAAAAAATATGAAGCAAGACCTCTTCCTGCAGCTCTCCCCTCTCTGTTGAAAGGGTAATGCATGCACAGAACAGCCAATAGGAACACTGTCTCTCTCTGGGATGACCTGTGATTGGCCAAAGGCTCCTGTCACAGCTAGATTTTCCAAAGCCTGAAAACAGAGCCAAGAGGAGTGGCAGAAGTCTAGTCTTCTCCCAGATCACTTGAATTACAAAATGCTGATAAGACAACATTATTATGATGACATTTTTGCCCAACAAAGCCAAAACAAAGTGCCTTCCTCAGGTTTAAAGCTGCATGTCCCAGGCAAAAAAATCCCCAGTTGATGAGAAGATTTATGCTTTCTTGTTTGTACTTTCAAACAAGGGTGTTTTCACTTTTAATGTTATAGAGAAAAGGCTTTTTTGCCATGATACGTAAAGGACACATGACCTACATTACTTCCTAGGGATATTGGGCTATTTTGTCAGACCACTGGGACAAGTAATCTGCCAAACAGACAGGGCAAAGGAAATACTGCATGAAAACCGCTGCCAGCGAAATGCTATCCTAATATCTTTTCATTTTGAATTCCACAGATGTTCATTTTCCATAATGTGACCATCACATATCCAGCCAACTTTACTCAATGCACAACTAGGGGGAGCTTTGTCACTCACTGGCAGGAAACAGCCTACAACATGTTCACCTTCTCCTGCCTCTTCCTGCTGCCGCTGGTCATAATGATTGTCTGCTACACCAGGATCTTCATCCAGATCTCCAAACGGATGACGAAAAAGAACTGTAAGTTCACAGCTGAGCCTGGTGTTTGGTTGTTCAGAACATACTGAAAAATACCTACAAGTGATGTATTTTTTTAGTAATGATGTTGCATGCTCACATCCCACCTGTCCACTAAAACCTGACTCTCTTTCTTTCTCTACAGCGTCCTCAAACGAGCCACATCTCCGTTGCTCAAAGAACAACATCCCCAAAGCTAGAATGAGAACTCTGAAAATGAGCATCGTCATAGTGATCTGCTTCATCGTCTGCTGGACTCCATACTACCTGTTGGGTTTGTGGTACTGGTTCTTCCCAGAAGACCTGGAGGGGAAAGTCTCCCACTCCCTCACCCACATCCTCTTCATCTGTGGGCTTTTCAACGCCTGCCTGGACCCAATCATCTATGGCCTGTTTACCATGCGCTTCCACAGGGGGCTAAGGAGCTGCTACCGCAACGCAACAGTGATGTCAGACCTGGAGACAAATAAAATGAAGTGTACTGCCACTGCTTTGCCCTATGAAAGGAGGATGGCTACTGGTGAAAAAGACAGCAACTGTGGACAGGCTGAGTCAAAATCTCCTCTGAAGGGAGATATCCTTGTCATTTCAGCGCTGAGTGTACAACATGATCAGAAAACAGAGCAGAACCAGGATCTTGACACTGCTAATATAACTGGTTAAAAAATGTCACCTTTTTCAGGGTTATCTGTAGCCTTGGAACCAGACAAATCTGCAAGCTCATGTCTCATCTGCTCTGGCAGATGAGCTTGGTCCTCCTGTCGGTCAGGCAGATTTCCAGCCAACCAGATCCTGGTTGGTCCAATCACAGCCGTTTGTTGCGACTGACAAGTTGCGGAGCCTTAGTGCTTTGTTGTTGGCTTGTGCACCCTCACCCAGGGAAATTACAGTGAGCTGGCCGCAGCTAATTTGGAACTTTCTGTTGAAGTGCTACTTTAAAATTCTGATGGCAAAAAACGGCAACCCACGTTCACACACATGTTGATGCTACACTATCAGAGTTCATCTCTGCATGCTATAGTCTGTTTACATTTTTTGTTGCGCTGATTGGTTGTAGGTCCATCCAACTGGTCCAGAGGAAAATGAACTGAGAAGATCCAATCTAACTCAAATTTGCGATTTTGGTCTTGCGATGTCAGGCTAGGTTATCTGTATACTGGACATGTTTATTTCACAATCACAGCTAACATGCATGTGTAGAATAAGTCTGAAAACATACAATATCCATCACCTAGATGTGTCTTTGTGTCTGTGGTGCTCAAGGCTGCATCTTACTTGAGGCTTATATAACATCTTTTTGAACACACTAAATATGTTTGGAGCTGTTTGTTGCTTTGTGTGTTGTGTAAGTGGCTCCTATTTTAAGACAAGTCTCCCATATACATTTACCAGGGTCAGGAAATGGCTTCAGGACTAAATGAAAAATAGAGGACAGTGATTGTCAGGTTACACAACAGTGCTGCCTATGTTGCATGTGGTTACACACCGCCTATATCAGATTCAGATGAATTTTTTATTGTCCTATACAGAGGGAATTTGCTTTCACAGTCTGTACACATTTAAAACTCAAAACTGGTAACACCCAAAAACAGAGCACAAGCAGACAAGCACATCACAACACACCAGTCTGTTACAGTGTGCCCAGGCTATTTAGGGCAGAAATGGCATACATGTCTGTAAGGAAGCTTTTAAATGACTGTTGAGGTTACTGAGGTTGAGAGCATTTATTTGCAGCCACAGTACCACAAAACAAGACTAGAAGTTTTACAGGTGCATATCCTGTCCATTCCCTTAGCAAAAACAATGAACCACATGTAGGAAAATGTTACTAAGGATTTTAATCATGGCCCCAGTAAGTCATGACAGTGTGACAGTGAGTCAGCATGCACAATGACAGGACCCTGAAACTGATGCAGCTTATTTGTTTACTCCTGTGTTTTTCATACTGTGACATAACCGCTTTCGGAAGTTCCACACGATACTGCACTCTACACATGCTTGAAAAGTTGTTGTTAATTAATCATAAGCAATGGTCTGGTAACGAGTTTGTTAAGAGTTTAGTGAGATTTATTTATTTTTTAAGTTAAAAAATGTAAAGTATGCAACATTATAGAAATAACTGCCTGCAGAGATAATGTGGAGATAATGCAAGACAGCTGCTGGAAGACTACTGCAATATAAGGCGTTCTTAAAGGGATATGCTGCTTTTGCAATTGCCACTACTTTATATTTGAGTCCATTGTCTAGATTATGTCAACAATTTAAGTGTTGTGTAGTCTTGAATTTCTCTGGATTAATAACCATATTATGCTATCACTGGGGCTGGAACTAACAGTTATTATTATCATTGATTAATCTGGCGATTATTTTATCCATGAATTGTTTGGTCCATAAAATGTCATTAATTGGTGAATAATACAGATCACAATTTCTAAGTTGATGTTTTTAAATTACATGTTTGGCCCAACCAACAGTTCAAAATCCAAATATATTCAATTTACTGTCTCATAAGACTGGATCAATCGACTAACAGTTCAGCTCTAGCTGTTACAATCGGGTCCATCCTCCCTCAGAATCTTTCAAATGGCATATATATTTTGAGATTTTTAAGTGTTTTGGATACAGTGTAAACTGATGCCAGAGTATTTGTGTTGTTACAAATTGCAAATACATGATCATCAAATGTATCTAAATAAACTACAACAAAAATCATCTTACAAGGAACATGTTGTCACTGGAAGATTGGTAATAAATGAATATTAGCATTTTGTTTAAACATTAAGGTTTTAATGATGTCATCTAAGGGATGAGTCTCCATTACGTACAGGAGAGAGTTAGCTGAGGTACTGTGTAGGAAAGAACAAACCCCAAGGGATGAAGCTATGGTTAGCATGCAGCTGTTTTATTAACAAATTATTGGTAACACAATTTATTTATATGTATTGGATTTCAGCTGGATCTAATAATTTTGTGTTGTATACTCTTGTTTCCAGTTCGCACATTGGATAAATAAATATACAATTGATGTCTCCAGCTAGCACCAGATGGCTCCAACAGCTCAATCTCTACCTAATAGAATTCTGTTAAATGAGCCCAGAATCCCAAACTCACTAGAGATGAATTGCTGTGGCCATGCAAGAGACAGGGCCACAAATCAAAGCAGGTTATGCTCCCCTTACACCATAAAATAAATGCATCACAAGCATGAATCAGACACAACCTTTACACCAAGTGTGATGCTAAACGTTTGGCTAACAGTCAAGTAAAGACAAGATTTAGGATTAGCTTAATGCAATAAACCTTAAGGTTTGACAGTTTAGCTATTTGGGGTGTTTTTTAATGGGGGAATGAACAAATCATGTCAAAAGTGGAAGTTACTTCCCTCTGGACTAGTCTATGTTAAAATGTTTTCTGGTAGGCGTAATTTATTTTGATAATAATCAAAACTGGCCAGTGCAACCCCCCCAAATATCTTACTATAATGATGAATGAAAAAATAACAATTGTAATACATGATAAGTAGTTGGCTTTCATGATTCAATGTAATTAGCAAGCAAAGAAAAAAATTTTTTCACAAGACCCCCATTTTCGGTCATCTATAGCTTTAATGCTAAAGCTGTTTTAGCTTTCCCATGATGCTCTGGGAGAGTCTTTTTGACCAATCAGAGGCGTTGCTTTCAGGGCCCATGAAATACAGTGTGGAAAATACAGATTTGAGCGACCCACAATGCTGCAAATGTTTTTTTACAGAATATAATGGAAATAAGTACCATTAAGTTATAGCATGACTATCAAAGGGCTGAATATACTATATAAATATTCATTTTACTAATACTGGAACAGATTGATACATTACAAATGTGGTGCTTTAATACACAGTGAATGATTTAATGCTATTCAACTGAACTAGTTGAGATATGTAGAGCATGTTGTTTTGCTGTCTCTTAAAATGAACGTGAAACAGCCTGGGCATACATGTCCCGGGACCTTCCTAGATAGGGGGAGATCTCGACCCCCCATGTTAAACCTAAAGTTACGCCCTTGGGTAAACAGATTTTCCTTTTATGGATTGGGTAGATACTAAGGGTGTGACGAGATCTCGTTTTACGAGATCTCGCGAGATTAAAACGTGACGAGATTTCTCGTCGAGGTGAAAAGTTGTCTCGTGAGGCGATGTGATGTCAGCGTGATGGAGCGTGAAATTACTATTGAAGATCCCCCTGCAACTTTTAAATCATTTGTGTGCAAACATTTTGGTTTTCCTGTGGAAATAATAAACGGCGAAAGAGTGACAGACAAGACGAACACAATATGTAAACATTGTAAGAAAAAAATGCCGTATACCGCGGCTAACACGAGCACTATGCAAAAACACTTCCAGCACCACCACAGCTCTCTACCAACTACGGCACCCGCGACGAAAACATTAAAAGGGCAAACAACTCTAAAAGCCTTTGCATCTCTGCAAATAATTGCCGTGCAAGAGCCACGGCAATAACGAGGGACATAGGCGTTTTCATTGCAGCTGATATGAGGCCATTTTCTGTGGTGGAAAATGTCGGATTTCGGCAACTCCTAAATATCCTTTGCTGTCTCCACTTGCCAAAGCATACCTTTCCATCCCTGCTACCTCTGTTCCAAGTGAGTGTGTTTTTTCTACTGCAGGAGACATAGTTACTGCCCAAAGGTCTCAACTGCTGCCAGAAATAGTCGACATGCTTATATTCTTGAAAAATAACATGACCATATCTTAGGCTGTTCTGTGTAGTTTATCTTATAGAAAAAAAATGTTTCTGTTTGCACTTGTAGTTTTGAGAGAGCAGTACTTTGGTTATTGATACACTTACTGTTTGCATTTAAAGTTTTTCTGTTATTTACACATTTATTTTATTTACACATACTGTTTATTTTTTTATGTTCGATTTGTGGAAAGGAATTAGATTTCTCATGTGAAATTGTACAGGGCAGAAGCCAGTTGGTAGAGTTTATACAAAACATTTTGCAGTGTTTGCACGTCCTTTACTGCATATGATTCATTAAAATAGTAAAAAAAAGTTAAATAACATTCATCATTAATAGTTGATTTCAAAATGCACCCAAATTGTTTTGCATTTTGTGATTTTTCAGTTGAATAAAAAAACTATTTTCCATTCATATATTTCATCATTGAGGATTTCTTTAAAAAAAAAATTAAAATCTCGTCTCGTCTCGTTCTCGTGAACCCAATCTCGTGATGTGTCTCGTCTCGTGGAGTAAGCGTCTCGTCACACCCCTAGTAGATACCTTTGCTCATTTCATAAAAGTTCCCAGTAGAACTACAATACCAGCCATTGATTTGGACAACCTAAAGATCAGTCAGACAGACTCTGCCTTCTGATCAGTGTGTGGTTTCTGGCATGACTTGACCAGAAATCTGCTGTGAGAAAGTGCACTGAATGTCTTTGTCTCTTCTCTTCTCTTCTCATCATTGCTTTCTGATGGCAGGGATACACAACAGTGACCAGGATGCTTTGGTGTTTCACCTCACCTGTGGGACTCGCTGACTGGGTGGTGATCTAAGTGTCTGTCAGAAGCAAAGAACCAGAGCTGACCAAACCTCTGACATCAGCTAAATCCTTTTGGTCAGGCCTTGTATAACTCAATGTATAGAGCTCTTAGAGCCAGGGAGAAGGGTTTGGATGAAAGCATCCATTACATGGATGATGTTATAACAAAAGATCATGGTAGCCAACAACAGTTTACTGTTTGACCAACATGGCATCATGACTTCACGTAAACATAAACGCCACTTTCCTAAAGCCAGCTGTTATCTGTACACATTTTGAGCTATCCACGTGTATGTCTATGCTGTATACAGCGGATGTAAACATACCCACCACGTAGCGTCGCGTGTTATCACGAGAACGTGCTGTACGATCGCGAGAACAACATCACGTGTGTAAAAAAAAAGAAAGAAAAAGGTTGGGTTTAGGAAAAGAAAATTGGGAAAAAATTAACCCAAAAAAATAAATGGCTGAAAAAAGCCACACGCGGGACGCAATCCCGTCTCTCCTGGGTGAAAGTCCTGTGTTTTACCCATCCACCACCCCAACCAACCAACCTCTGGAGACTTACGTCCCTTCATACTACTCGCTACGGTGAAAATAATGTAGGTCAATTGCGGCCGAACGGCGTTAATAAACACGCTAAAAAGCAATGATGCGTCTTGATAACACGGCAAAATGGCATACGAATTGACATGTCATGCATATACCGCTTTATGAGATCAGTCTGGTTTGACAATTGTTGAGTTAAAGAAAGTTGTAACAATGCTGATTTTAATAACCATGTATGTTTTATGTTTTAAATAATAAATTGTATGCTGCAGTCAGGTTATGAAAATAGGAATTGAATCTAGAATAACTACTAAGGTAAAAACAGCTGGTTATTTCTCTCCCCCTCTCTTCCTGTTTCTTGCAGATAGATTAGGTTAAAACCAACTATTAACATATGAAGAGAAACGTCTCTTTGAGTCTCCAACCTCCTGGTGCCTAGTCTGGGTTAGAACAAAGGAAATGCATATCTCTGTAGAATCGGCACTACCATGATAAACAACCTTTGTCTGTGACCTGGAGTAAACCTAAATTCAGAGGTGTGTCCTTATCCTGAGGGACAAGAATATAATTTGGATCCTGAGATGATCCCAGGACTGCGGACCTGGGACCCGACAAGGGAATAAGGTTGTTCAGTCTGCTGTTTACAGTGTATTGTTTTGTCATGTCGTTTTCATCGTGTTGCTCATTAAACCTTTCGCTTTATCTTTCAGTTCGACCCAAGCCTCTCCTTCCTCCTCAGAAATCGAATGAACACGTAGTTTAGACATTTCTTAACACAATACAGTGAAAATCTATATTTATTTCTATATCAGGTAAGTATAAACCAATTCATTACATACTCTCATTTAATTGGACAATCTTTGTTCCAACCCCCACCCATAGCCTGTAGCTATGAGTGTGGCATAGTGACTGAAAGAAATTGAGATTGCAGATCCAAACAGCCTAAATGATGTGTCTAAGGAGATTTATGAGAGCTCAGAAATCCAAGAAGACCAAAGCATGTTGCTCCAGGCACCCGTGAAAGATGCCATCATGAGCACCTCTCTTTGGAAGTGTGCTGGGCACGACTAATTGTTAGGATAATCTGAGGAAAATTTTAATTATGCCAGAAATGTTGCATCTCCCAACCTGTCCAGGGAGAGTTTAGGGTATGCTATGTAACAAACAAGTATATAAGTATGTGGCATTTATATGTAATAGCTATATAACACCAGAGACTATCTTGCGATGGGATCACACCAGCTGCTATGCCAAATCGGGCCAGGGGTGTAAAGTGGAGGGGCACATAGCCCCGTCCCTACTTCCTACCCCCACTGGGTATTTTGATCATGAAAGGAAAATTGAAAAAACATTGATATTTTCAAATAGTTTAAACACTGCTCACTCTGTGGGGGCTACATGCGAATGGTGCATTCTAGAGAGACAAAGGCTATCTCAGTGGGGGCTTTTCGGAGCCTCTGCTGATTGGTGGGTGTTTGGACTGTGGGGAAAAACTTAGTCCCACTTTTAAGCCCCGCAGGCAGCCAGGTGTCGCATTGCAGAAACCAGCCACCACGGCCCAGTGGACGTCTTAGGCCCTATTTACACAAATACGCTTGCGGGAGAAAACGACAAAATATTTGATCAAATGTGCCTTTTTTGGGGCTTAAAAACGCAAAACAGTGAAACCACCCTCCAGAGTGGAAATTTTAAAAACGCTCCACCGTTGCGTTCCCGTCTAAAGGGTAAAAACGCACTGTGCGAGTGTGTGTGTGTGTGTGTGTGTGTGTGCCGCATGTACATAACCCACCAATTCCACCAATCTAACCTGGAACTCGTTATGCTTTCATTCATTCACACTCTCGCTCCTGCTTCGACTCAATCAGCTGACTATGGACAATCACTCTTTCAGTTAAGCCTATCAGATTTAACCACAATCTCCCTGAACGAATCTTTTCGTTGCTGTCACATTTTAAAACTGCTCCTCTCTCTGCTGCTGTCAGTTGTCATTTCCATGCAAAATCGATGCAACCCCCCTTCACCCCATTCATGTCCAGTTCTCATCGCATCCAGTGCCCACTGAGCTCATCAGAAACTTCACATCTCATCCATCCACATCTCCAGCCAACTCTCTTCTTTACATGATCCAGAAAATCAAGGGGAAGTCCAAGTCAAGAGATTAAACCAAGTCCCTTCAATGCAACAAAGAGAAACCTTTATTTTTAAAAAGATTCTACAAAACAATGTGTGCAGGATACAGTATATCGACGATGTTTTCTTTCCAGGATTGTTCAGGTGCCACCGGAAAATTGCGCCGGATGTCGCTCATTTTGGCCGGATGTCCGTCACCTTCTGCTTTCTTTATGTTGTAATTCTAACCTCCGGTGGATTTGTGAGGACTATGGTTAACTACTCCTCAGATCTCTGCAGGGTAAATCCAGACAGCTAGCTAGACTATCTGTCCAATCTGAGTTTTCTGTTGCACGACTAACCTTTATACGTACACGTTCCACCAAAACAAGTTCCTTCCCAAGGCTATTTTGCAGCAGCACCGTTGCGCCGTCCGACACATAGCGACGCCCAAGACGATTGTGATTGGTTTAAAGAAATGCAATTAAACCAGAGCACGTCTTTCTCCCATCCCGGAATGCTGTGCAGATTCGCCAGACCCTCCTTCACAGTGCTGTGGAGATAGGTCGGGCAATGCGAGACTAGTGCAGAAGTGACCAATAATGCACAATAAACCTGTAAGGGATATAACAATTATAAATTACGCAGTGGTCCTGACTACTCTATAATGTGCACTTGTCCGACTCTCCCTCTGCAATTGGGAGAGTCAGGACTTTTCCCGGTGGGCCGGTAGTGTTTCGAGGACGCTAACACTAGCAGAAGCTGATTCACGTTCGAGCAAGGTGACCGTGAAAATTTACGACATGGCCGTTGCATGTGGAATTCTATCACACAAGCTTATGTTGCTGTGCTGTGTGTTGTTCATTCATTCACCGGACCATTCGGCTGCTGTGTTGAACAGGATGGAGTGGATGATCTGAGTCTCTGTCAGAGTCTCTGAGGGGACCAGAACATTTTATCGCTGATGTTTGTCATCTCATAACCAGTCCCCCTGAGTCCTCCGGATACCCTAAAGCTGTGGCGCTGACCAGAGCAGTCTGCACATCTGGTCAAGGGCATTCATGTTACTCTGTCTAACGAACTGACTGACAGAATGGCTATTGGCTAAATGAAAAACACACAACCATAGTCACTTATGACAATACTGTTGTTCTGGTTGGTCACCTGTATCAATATCACTGATATTGGAGCTGTAATCCTATTTTCAGCCAAGACTGAAAGATAGCGGGTGTTTGATGACTGTTATTGCTGACATTGTTTTGGACTTGGCCCACATTATTTTCTCATCTCTTCTTGGCAGGAGAATGCCAACTCATTCACTGCTCACTGATCCTTCCCAGGCCTGTCCACTTGTATCACGTCTTGTCTACTGAGAGGGATCACATTGACCGATGAGCGCATCATCACACAGGCCTCTTTTGAACATGTATCCCAGCCGTGAGGCTCACAGAACAGATGCACGTACCCGTAGCTTGCTAAAAGACAGCTGCTGAATCCAAGAAACGTACATGTTTTGCGTTTGCCTCATTTCAGCCGCCAATTCTATGTCCTGACATGAAACCCACACAGCTGTACTGGCTATGTAGAGTGAAAACGTCTCTGTGTTGAAGACAGTACAGTGTTACAGACCAGTGGCTCTGTGAAAACAGTGCTTTCCTTTACAGAATCAATTCAAAATTGTGCTGTTTCATAGAGCTGAATCAGCTAACTTCTCTGGTCTACATCTTTCAGCCTCTGGTTAAATCACCACTTCTTATGAGCTCAGCTGATGTCTCTTAGACTGAGATATTATTAGCCTGGATATATTGTCTGGCCTACAGTGGCTGTGATTAAGCCTTGTGGCTGTTTGCTTTTCCACATGGATTCAAATATGTGGAGTCTAGCACATATATTACAATAGGTTGAGTGGAGTGTGCCACCACCTCATTACTTTTTTTTTCTTCAAGTTTTTGTGCAAAGCATGGGTAGCAGCAATACAATGAATAACAGTAAGTATGGTTACAATATGATGTGACAATATAAATCAAATGCTAGCCATGTAGTGCCCTTATTGAAATAAAAGAAACAACAAAAAAGGGAAAAACGAGAAACAAAAACAGAAGAAATGCACACATGTTCCTGCGCACCTGAACACATACATGCACGTGTTCACTTACTCCCATATATCCAAAAAGTCGAAACATACTCATATGTACATAATTGCACACGTACACTGTCGCACGTACACAAGAATGAAACATGAGAGAACTGTGGGGATGCGAGTAGGTCGCCATTGATTACAGCGATATGGTCATTGTTTCCTTAACCAAAATATACAAGGCATCACCTCTACTTATAAAATAGGCGTTCCATTTTTCCCAGAGGGCATCACCTTTGTCCCTTTGTAATCTGAGGCTAAAAGTCAGTAGTTCCATAGTTTGGATATCTTTAATTATGACTCTCCACTGGTTAACTGTGGGAGGTTCTGTGTTGAGCCATCTTCTTGTTATGGCTTTTTTGCTTGCAGCCATGAAGATTTTTAGGAGGTATCTGAGTGTCCATGTTACCCAGGTAGAATGATAAGCAAGTCAAATTAAAATTATACTGAAAGACTTCTCTAATTATGCTTTCCACTCCTCCCCAGAAGGGTTTAAGAGTGGTGCAGCCCCAAAATATGTGTGTATGATCCGCCATACTGTGTCCACATCCTGTCTGCCTAGACTTTTGCTTTGGTGTTATAAAGAATCTGATACAATTCTTTCAGGAGAAATTGCTCCACAGTTGTGAGGCCATAGTGGTGATTTGTGTGTTAATTATATTTGTCCAGTCTTCAGAAGTAATTACAGTTCCCAATTCTTTTTCCTATTTTGCCTTGATATGGTTTGTTGAGTGGCCTCTTAATTCAGCTATATGTCTGTATAGTTCCAATTATCTTTCTGGACAGTTTTGTATTATAGGTGTTGATAAACATTTTGTTAATGTCTGATGTATTTTCCTGTGTAAGTCCTTTAATGTTCTTATCAAAGTAGTGCCAGAGTTGGAGGTACCTATAGAAATCCTGCCGAGCAAGGCTGTATCTGTCTGAGATGGTTTTGAAGTCTAAGAAATTCTGGTTTTCGACTAGTAGACATAGCGTGGAGAGCCCTTTCCTTGCCCATTGAGTGAAGCCTCCATCACTCATACCTGGTTTGAAATCTAAGTTGTGGGTTGGCCACATTAAAACTCAAATTTCTTTCTGAATGTTAAGTTGTTTCACCAGGTCAAACCAGGTTTCTATAGAGAATTGAACCCACTGGCTCGGGATATCATATTGTTTAGCCAACTTTGGGCATCCTAATAAACTCTGTATAGGTCTGTCTGACAGTGATAACTCCATCTCCTTCCATTGTGCAAAGTAGTCTTTATTGCACCAGAGCAACAGTGGTCTTATTTGTGCCGCTAAATAGTAATCTTTGAGTCTTGGTAATCCCATCCCCCCACTGCACTTTGGCAGTTGTAAAGTCTTATATCTCTCCCTGGGGGCTTTGCCATTCCAGATAAAATGGGATATCATCTTATCCCATTCTCTAAACTGACTATCAAGGACACAAATGGGTAGAGACTGAAACAGAATCTGGGAAAGATATTTGTCTTTATTGTCAGGATTCTGTTGCCAAGTTCCAGGGGAAGGGAGGCCCATCTGTCTAGGTCTTCCCTTATTCGTGAATTAATTATTTACATATTTTCCAAGAATAACTGTGGTATGTCTTTTGTTAAGTTAACGCCCAAGTATTTAATAGAGGTAGAGTTCTAGCTGAACTTGTACTTATCCTTAAGATCTAATGATGGTACAAAATTGAAGGCTTGTGTTTTATCAACATTAAGGTTGTAGCCTGACAGGGTTCCATACATCAGCAGGAAATCCATTAATCTCGGTATTCCCGACTCTGGATTCTTTAGGCTGACCAAGACGTCGTCCGCATAGAGACATATTTTGTATTCTCTACCTTTTATTGTGATGCCCTCCAGGTCGGGATTCTGCCTTACGGCTTGAGCAAGAGGTTCAATAAAAAGATTAAAGAGCGTTGGGCTGGCGGCAGCCGCGTTGCAGGTGAATAGATCCTGACAGGCCTCCGTTTAACCTGATTCTGGCTGTGGGGGACATGTATAGTGTTTCGATACCTTTAATGAACTTATCATGGAAGCCAAATTGTCCCATAACTGTATAAAGAAACTCCCACCCCACCGAGTCAAATGCTTTTTCATATCCATACTAAGTAGGATAGCTCCAATTTTCTCATTTTTTATATATTAAATAGTGTGGAGGGTCCTCCTTATATTGTCCTGAGTCTGTCTACCTTTAATAAAGCCGGTTTGGTCTTCATCAATCAGAGAAGGCATCACTTCCTCCATTCTTTTGGTTAAAATATTTGCATATAATTTGTAATCTTGGTTTAAAACAGTGATAGATCTATATGATCCGCATTCCTTCAGGTCCTTGCCCTCTTTTGGAATCACTGAGATAGTAGCCTCCCTCCAAGATGGGGGGGAGGACCCCCTCCCTCAGCGTATAATTGAAGCTTCTATGTAGCATTGTTATCAACTGCTCCTTCAGCGATTTATACCATTCTCCTGGAAATCCATCCGTCCCTGGAGACTTAGAGGACATCAGGGAGGAGATCGCCTTATCAATTTCTTCTGCTGATATTTCTTTTATTAAAATTTCATTTAGCAATTTCCCCAGGGAGGGCAGGTCCAATTGGCTTGGGAACTCTTCTACTTTAGTGGGGTCAAACGGTGTGGGTTGGGTATAGAGGGTCTGGTAAAATTTCTCAAATGCTTTTTGTATACCCTCTAGTTTATGTGTAACTTTTTTAGTGGTAGGATCCCTAATCTTATAGACTGTGCCCTCTGATTGCTGTTTTTGCAGCCTCCAGGCTAGCAGCTTGGATGCTTTGGAGCACGCCTCATAGTATCTCTGTTTTGTAAACCTGAGATTTTTCTCTACTTCATCACAGTAAATCTCGTCTATTTCTTGTTTGAGTGGTCTCATCTATATGAGTAATTGTGGGTCTTTACTCTCACTATGCTGTTGTTCCAATTCTGTTAGCTGTTTCTGCAGGTCTAAGAGTTTCTGAGTTTTCATCTTTTTAATGAATGCAGATTCTGATATGATCTTCACCCGAAGGACTGCTTTGGCGGCGTCCCACAGCGTCACTGGATTCCCATTCCCATTGTCGTTATAATCCAAATATGTTTTTAATTCCTTCTTTATTTTCTCTTTAAACTCAGGGCTATTTAGCCTGCTTACATTTAATCTTCACGTTGTCAATTTGGGTCTAGTATCTAGATGTAATTTTAAGTGGACACTGGAGTGATCTGATATATCTTTCTAGTTTATCTCACATTCCTTTAACCTGTGCCTTTCCGAGTTATGCACAAATAGATAGTCAATTCTTGAATATGCATTGTGACAAGGTAAAGTGTTTATCTTGATGGTGGAAGTCCCTCCAAACATCTATCAGACCTAGGCAGTGTTGGGGAGTAACGGAATACATGTAACGGCGTTACGTATTCAGAATACAAATTATGAGTAACTGTATTCCGTTACAGTTACAATTTAAATAGTTAGTATTTAGAATACAGTTACATTGTTAAAATCAATGGATTACATGACAATACTTCTCAGTTTCACGAGTTTATTCACTCTGAATAAATTAAGGCAACTTAATGCATTTTCCAGAAGCCTGGATATGAAATAGAAAAAAATAGCTACTTGCGTGATCAGTCACAATGGAGTCGGAACCGGCACGACAGAGCCAGGGCAGCAATAAGTTTCTATCTTGGAAATTCAAACAGCATTTCACATTAAAGAACGAACAGGGAGAATGAAACACAGCTAACTGTGCCGTGCAGCCTCTGCTTGCCAGCAACCAGCCTCCTTTCAGCTCCAAATTACTCTACTTCTACCCTGAAGAAGCATCTTAAAGTAAGTTATTTTTTGAATTAGCCAAGGGTAGTCGTCTGCTGTAGTTTTACTGGTCACCTTGCTATTTTAACATTGACGTGCGACTTTATATTCTCCTAGGTGCTGATTTACTAGCTCCAGAGCCGTTTAAAAACTATAGCCCCGTTTGACATGCTAACTAACGTTAGCTAAAATTAGCTTGTGGTAGTTTAGACGGCAGTTCGATTTTTGTAGTAGGCTATGCAGTTCGGGAATACCAATACAATAATCTATCTGCTTGTTCAGGTACACATTCAGCTAGTTGGAATAAAAAGAACACACCATTATAGGCCTGTTTAGTAAGCTGGATGTGATTCATGCATTCCTACACTTATAAAACGCAATTCAATGTGGAAGTAATCTTGAAGTAATCCAAGTATTCAGAATACGTTACTCAGATTGAGAAACGTAACGGAATACGTTACAAATTACATTTGTGGGCATGTATTCTGTATTCTGTAATGAAATACGTTTTGAAAGTATCCTTCCCAACACTGGACCTAGGTCTTGAATTCTCCTTCTGATCCACCTCTCAGTGGGGTGATTTTCCTTTTTTGATTAGCTGTGTCCAACTCTGGGTCCATAATCATGTTGAGGTCTCCTGCATAGATTGGAATGCTATTAAATCAAATATTATCTTGTACAATGTTTTGTTGCTACCTGGGGGCGCATACACGTTCAGCAGGTCACATCCTTATAATCTAATTTGCCCTTTACCATGATAAACCTGCCCTCTTTATCTGCCGGTCTTTAATCTCTGACTGGAGTTCAAAATGAACTTTATTTGGCATCAAAATAGCCACGCCCCTCTTGTGTCCTGTTTTAAAGGACAAATAATAAGTATGTCTAAAACCCATTTTCTTTATCTTTTTGTGTTCCTGATCTTTTAAGTGGGTTTCTTGACATAATCTAATTTGTGCCTTTTTCCTCTTTACTTTTGCTATCTCTTTACTTCTCTTGACCGGAGTTGACAAGCCATTGACATTTAGGGTGTTAACCTTAAATTCTTTGTTACTCAACTATAGACCGGCATTCTCCTAGATACTCACTCGCTTCCCCTAAGAACAGCAAAAAGGACCATGAACAGTAAATACAGAACAGTCACAACAATAAAACGTGACAATAAACAGAGAATGGTCTTCCATGGAAGAGGCTATTCCTGGACCTCCTATGTAGGGGGATGCTTCAGCCATTGAGTTGCGGGGCCCCCTCAAGTCATTTGTGTGGGTGACTGTCATTCAATTAAAATGAAATAAAAATCGTGGCCTATGAAAAACAGCAAGTATGCTGTATAATAATAATAATAATAATAATAATAATAATAATAATAATACATTTTATTTATAATGCCCTTTTCATCAAAAGATCTCAAAGTGCTACAGGTTAGAAACAAAAAAAGATGGGCAGTTTAAAATAAAAAATAAAAAAACATCTAAAGGGGACCAAAAGCTTTGCTAAAAAGAAATGTCTTAAGACCTTTTTTAAAACAGTCAGTGGGTTGAGGTGCCCTCAAGGTGTCAGGGAGGGCATTCCACAGACGTGGGGCAGCAGCACAAAAGGCCCTATCTCCCATTGTCCTGAGTCTGGTTCTGGGTATGTGGAGGAGGTTTGAGCGAGTGGAGCGGAAGGAACGTGTTGTGTTTTGTGGGTTGATAAGTTCTTTGAGGTATGTTGTGGAAAATCTCTTTGGTGTTTGGTGATGAAGCTGGAAAATAGTTTGTCTGACACGCTGGAGTTCTCTAAGTTATTTTCTTTATTCTTTTGCAAAAGAAGGAGACAGTTTAACAGACTGACAAGCAATCTGAGAAAGTGTGTCAGTGAACAAAGAAATTTCAGGGTTTTTATAGCTGAGCATGAGATGGGAGGGACTGTTTTCCTGCTGACACTGCTTCTTTTACTGCTGAGTCTTGAGCTTTTGGTGGAAGGTTTCCTCGAGTTGCGGATAACCTACTCGTATAGAGCTGAGCCCTGAGGCTTTCTGTGGAAAGCTTCCTCCGGTTGCGGAAAACATACTCAGCCCTCTGCTTCATGTAGAGTGTGCATGAGGGAGACAGAGGGGGCCGCATAGGCTTGCATGACAGATACAGGAAAAGCTATGATCACTTTTTTAGAACTAGAAAATGCATTTCCTGCAGAAAATGCGTGGGAATGCTGAATAGCTGAATTGCTAAAGCTAAACTGGTTGAATAGCTTAAATCCGTAAGAAGAAGTTGAAGTAGTGAAAATAGTTGAAAAAGCGGAAATCGTTTTAATAAATATGAATTTCATTAAAAAGTTAAAAGTTTATGCTAAACTGAACTGTTTGCTTTAAAGGTTGAATAATGACAAAATATGTAGAACATTGTGAGGTCTGAGTAGATTTTCTAACTGATAATGACTCACATATGCAGAAATATGAAACAAATTAATACTGTAATACTGTTAAAGATGAAAGTTGAAAAGGCTGAAAGAAGAAATATTTTTATTATTATCAGATATATACACTGCATAGAACGAAAAAGCATCAATCTAGCTGAGATGAGATGTGAAATATAGTAGGTGAAAAGAATGGGTCTGAACAAGAAGAAAGAGAGGAGAGAAAGAGAGAAGAAAGGAGAGCAGGAGAGAAGAGACGAGAAGAGAGAAGAGAGAGGAGAGAAAGAGAATAAAGAGAGAAGGAGAGAGAGAGGAAAGAGAGGAGAGGAAAAGAAAGAGCAACTTTGACTAAAATTGACTAAAAAGGCTGAAAGTTTAAAGACTTTGTATTATTATCAGCCATTTCCATTGCGTAGAACAAACAAGCATGACCCTAAAGAGCTGAGAGGTGGATATATTGCCTGAAAAGAAACGGGCTATATACATGGATGAAATCACAAATCACAAATAACCCTGGAGAGAGGGAGGGAGAGACAGAAGGAGGAAGGGAGAGAGGGAGTGAAAGAGAGGAAGGGAGGGAGAGAGAGAGACAGACAGAGAAGGAGTGATGGAAGGAGAGAGAGATTGAGAAGGATGGAGGGAGGGAGAGACAGAGGGAGGGAGAGACAGAGGGAGGGAGACTAAAGGAAGGAAGGAGGGGAACAGAGGAGGGAGGAAGACAGAGAAAAGAGAAAGGAGGGAGGGAGGCATAGAGAAAGAGAGGGAGATAGGAGGGAGGGAGACAGACAGATAAGGAGACAGACAGACAGACAGACAGACAGACAGACAGACAGACAGAGACAGACAGACAGAAGTGGAACATAAATGATATAGCCTGATGATCATAGTTAGTCTAGTTAGTTGACTCCTACAGCAAGCCTGGAGTAATCAGTAGACTGTCTGTGAAAGGGTTGTCATGGTTACTAAGGGCCTGAGCCATGTTTATAAACATCTCTTTGATCTGTTAACAATAGCACCTGGTCTTAATATGTCTCCTGTAGCACACCGCAGCAATTCAGACACTGAGAGCAAGCTCTCAAACAAAGCCTCGGACTGGCAAAACTATAACTGCTATCAGTCAAATGACGTGATCCTGAGCACCACAAGGCCTTTGTGAACGTATCGGTATAAAATTTATGTTGATAAACTTAGAAATGTGGGCATATAAGCGATTTAAAAAAGTGGTTCGCTGTGCGTTTTGCTGGGAAATGCAAAGAAAGTTATACAGGAGAGTGAATGGAGGGAGTTGTGTTACTCTTGTCGTTTGGAAACTCAACTAGCCAAAAGTAAAAGGCATATCACAACACTGAGCAGAGTTTCTGAAACTAGACAAAAATACCTACGTTTTGATGTATGACTTGTGTATGACAAGTAGATATTGTGGGCGTGAGAGCAGTTTTTAGAGAAGGGACAAAGATAAATTTTTTGAAGCTTCACCCTCTGAGCGATGACATCATCACTCTAACCAGCCACACTAACACTCTGTTTAATCGATAAAAAATCCTGAAAAGATCACTAAACTTAAACAGCTTTTTCTCAAAAACTGTAAAAGATATCAAACTGAAAAGATAGAACTGGATAGCTGAATATTTTGTGAATCACGTCTGTAGGTGGAAGAATGTAGGAGGAGATACATTTTGAAGCAGAAGAAGATTTTAAGGAGTTGAAGCCTGCTCTCATTCACTTCAATGTTAAAAAAAAGTGTTAAAAAGCTTAAAATTTTAAAAAGTATAAATAGTAGAAAAAAAGTTGAAGAAGTCCCATCATTAGCTGAAAGAGCTGAACATTTGAAAAGTTGAATGGTTTAAATAGCTCAAAGTATGCAGAAGTTACGCAGAGCCAAAAAACGTACGGAATAAGAATAATAAAAAAACGAATAACAATAGTTGGAATGCTGTTGAACAGCATTCCCACTAATAATAGAGTACTATACTAAATCCTTATAACTGATATATTATATTATATAGAAAACAGAGTAAATATTGTATAGTATAAAGTTAATATATATAAAATGATGAGAATATAAAAAAACATGGAGTAATTGGATAAGATATGAAAGAAATATCACACATCAGTATAACAGATACAATTTTCCACTACAGGTAGGGGTTCAGGAGGAGATTATGATTATGATAAAGAACACTGCATGTAAAATAAACCTTTAAGGGGTGAAGTAGGTCCAGCCCAATATGTTACTGATATCATCAAGGTGGTATCCAGTGGGTAACCTACCCTCATTGAAAAGAAATGTGCTCAATTGTGTACTTAATCTACCTACTACACTCACATATGGCTTTAAGGTAATACAGGGGCGCACTTCAATATGTATTGTAAGACACTACATTGTAACACACCATTCAGAAGAGATAACGGAGTGAAATTATTCAGATGATCTGAGAGATGTAGTCTACCGTCTCTATCCAGTGTAAAATAATAAAGACGGAAACGTCACCCTGTGTTCAGGAAAGCTGGTGTTATGTTGGGACGGTGTGGATTAACAGTTCTTGGCGTCCGTTTCGGTCTCAGGTTGAACTCTGCGGATCTTGTCCCGGATCCTTTGTTGATATTCCTTGCCGTCTCTATGCCAGGGACGTTTCACCTGTTCCCAGCTGGAGCGGGGCCGCGCCATCTCCCTCGGTCCTCGGGTCTCAGTGGGATCGGTAACCCCTTTGCTCGTAGGTCATCCCAGGCCTTATCATATGTAACTGTTCCCGAGTCCAGGAAGACACGCATTTTTGTCATCGGTGTGCGGAACTTGATTCCCTTCTCTTTTAGTACTTTCGATTCCCTCCTCTTATCCATGACAGCTGTTGCGTAGTCGTGGTCGAAAAACACCCTATTCCCATCCACCATGATGGCTTTTTTCCACGTCGCGCTGATAATCCTCTCTTTGGTTGAGTATTTCAGGAATCTAACAATCATCGATCTCGGTAGACCATTGTCAGCTGATTTGGGCCCGAGAGCTCTGTGCGCCTGTTTAATATAAGTTCATTTGGACCGGCGCCCTTACCCAGTTCAGTTTGAATAAGGTTCTCCACAAAGCGGATCATGGAGGTGCCCTCAGCTCCTTCTTTAATGCCGTAGATGCGTATGTTAGTTTTGATTTCAGGTGGAGTTGAGTTCTCTGCATCTGGTTTAAGGTTTCTTTCATTTCCATACTGAAAGTCTCCACCTCTCCTACCCGTTGCTCGGCTTCCCCCAGTCTCTCTGACACCACTTCAATTTTCTTCGCGGGCTCCTCCATCTTCAGAATAATATCCAATCTCATTTCGCCAAGTTGTTTTTTAATATCTTCTTGAACGTTGCTCCGGAAATCTGAGAGCTGTTTAGAGATGTTGTTCTCCAACTCAGATGTAGCATTAGCCATGGCTTCACTTATGACATTACGGATGGCAGCTAACGAGACCGCCTGCATTTTCCGTGTCAGGTTCCTTCTTTTTGCTCCTCAATGAACATACTGGGGCCACGTTTGTCTCTCCCCAACATTAGTATCTACTACTTAACCCGTGTAGGGCAAATCTCCTGTATTATATGGGGGTTCATGGCAGTTTGGTCAGGAGCAAGTTCTCACGCAGCCATCCCCACCCTCGTGCTCACCGGAAGTCACACCGCCTCATTACTGACTGTGATTTGTTTGTGAAGTTTTGGGCAAGAAAACATAACTTTGAAATAGTCTTTCAGTAGCTTTAAATTCAGAGAAAGAAGTGAACAAATATCTTGCTTGATTTGTGCCAGCCCTTTTTTCCCAAAAAGAGAAAAATCTGGCTTTGGAACCAAATTGGGTTAAAGACTTGGCATTCTCTCTGCAGTGAAACCACTTTACCATACAGACTAATGCAATTCTTTCTGTCAAACATTGGTGCAGATAAAGTGCAGAGATAGCTGAAAGTCATTACATCTACACCCAGTCCTCATTTTCCAGATGCAGGTTGCCACAATCATTGGTAACTTGTTTTGTCATGTCAATGTGGCATTTAACACATCTACAGTGACCTTTCCAAATATGTCAACACTATCAGGAACTCGACTGCACTTTGAGTTCTCCTGCAAAGTAGGCCTAAAGCTGGAGATTTTCATGTGAATGTATTAACTGATTTGTCCAAGTCAGTTTACAGTTATATCTTATCTATCTTAGCTAAATTGAATTCAGCAATGTGAGAGAAATATAGTAACATGTAATCATCATTTGTCCTTGGTCATAGTAATCAATCAATTAATCTGTATAAAGATAAGTGTGGTGAGTTTCTATTTGTCAACAAGTTCCTTGAAAAGATTCTACTTAAGTCTTGTGTGTAAACACAAAACCTCATACAGCTTATTATTTCTCTCCCAGGGGTTTTCAAAGTCTGACAGTGTGGCCCCTTCCTCAGAGAAAACCCTGTTTTACACTGCCTTGCTATGATGGTGAGTGAAGGAAAAGAGACACAGTTTTTACAGTTAGACCTCCACTGCTGCTGATTCACCAACCCATGTGTTGTTTTGTTGTCTTTATCATTTGCATCACCCCTTTCTGGAAATAAATCTTTGTTAAAATGACTATATGTAACTTCTACACGTTTCTGAAACTGTGTAATGTTCAATCTGATGATCATAAACGACCTGTAACCGCAAACGAGACTAACAGTGAAAAGAACGCTAGTTTTATATAGTTTGATATTACTCTCTGCCTGGGTCTGATTTTCCCCGCAAAATGATTTACGGCAGGTAGACAGTGCTACACAGCACACATACTGATCTGCAGTAGTTATGGCTGATCCTGGGGCAGTGCCATCACAGAAAAGAAGGACATTAAACATAGAACAACTAAAAGCCAAAAGGGAAAGGGAAAGACAACGGGCAAAACCGAGTCAATCTGGCTTTCAACAGATGGTGACAATTAGGGGATTGTCCTGTAAATGATTCAAAACCCACCCCGAATTGGCCCTCAGTTATGTAATATGTCTATTTTATTTATAAGATAACTTTACAATGTGCAATGTGGTTGTAAGCTATAGCCTACATTAAATTACGTCCCCCTTCCATTCAGCGCATACGTTTTATTCCCTCTAGGCCATGTTTGTCTACTATTTTCTTTTCTCTTGTCTCCCTGTACTTGTGTAAAGTGTCCGTGGTTTTCATGAAATGCGCTATATAAGTAAAATTACGTTGGTTGCAATCATGGTCATATATATATATATATATATATATATATATATATATATATATATATATATATATATATATATATATATATCCTTTTGTGTTTTTATTTTTCATCTTTTTTCTGTTGCATATGATTTTAAGGTTTGTGTGTTTGTTGTGTAGCATAGCCAGTGCCAAATGAAAGAAAGGCAGACTTTTTGAATTCCAATAAGTGCATATTTATTTACAATGTGGCCAAAGACACGTATAAATAAGACAAGAAAGAAGAAAAGTTGAGTCCACTTGTACCCAGATTTGAACATAAAAAACATCTCTAACATTTAACATCTAACATGCTCCTCTACACAATTAAAGAACACTTTACAAAGTAACTTCCCCAGTTACCCCTCAAATGTATTAAAAAAAACAATGCTCACTACACGAGTTGGTTCAGTCCAGTGATGTCAGTGATGACATGATCAACATGAATACACAGGAAATGCTCGGCGGCTCCTCCCCAAACATTCCTGAATGGTGGACCAGACAAAGGAACAAAGAAAAGGTGAGTATGAAGAAACGTTAACTGTTCAAATGTAACTCAATAAATCAAACTGAAACTTAACTGTAGTTGTGTGTTTGTTTTAAAGGTCCAATGTGTAGGAATTTTTCCCATCTAGCGTTGAGATCATATATCGCAATCAACTCTCTCGCACCTGAAGGAATAAAAGTGACCGAAGGCCAAATTCTGGTCTGGCCCAAATAGCCAGAAAAACTATCTGACTCCAAATTTTAGGTCACAATAACCCACGCCTTTAAGTTCTCTGGTAGATCAATAAAACTCAGGATTCGTTCAGTTAAAAGTATAATACGTTTTAGTGAATAATAATAGCAAAATACAATAACTTGTGCACAATAATCAGATTACTTCAAGACAAAACAGCCTATCGCTAAAACCTAGCATCTCCTAGAGTGTCTCCCAGCATCTAATGCCGGCTAACCCAGAACCCCCACTTTTTATCCACTTTCTCTGCTTCATCCGTGGTGCTGTTATCAGTTGGATGGAATCCAGACCTGCTACTCTCCAGTCCAGTCCTCTTCGAACTTTTGCCACGATTTTTGCAAGTTTCTTCAAGTGTCAGAAAACCCTCTGGCTTCCACAATCCACGGTCATTTGAACAGCTTGTTAACATTAAGTTACTTTATGATGCATTCCATTTATCAAATGTATACATTGGTTACAGATTTTACGATGTTCTCACCCAACTGGGAGCCTGCGTATTTGTCTCTGCCGGGGAGTAAAAAAGCCAAGGACATTTACGACTTCACCACATTTTCTCACGTGAACACAGTCCCATTGTTCTTTCACCCTGTACATCTGGGAAAGGAATCCTCCTTTTGGTTTAAGTTTTAATTATCTTTTTCGAGCAAATGCTGCATCTTCAATTTTTATAATGTCGTATCACTTCCCAAGACCAGATCGCTTCCTCATGGCCCAGAAGAACATAGAGAGAGAGAATGTCAGGTCATGAAATCTGAGGCCTTACACTCAGTGTTGGGAAGGATACTTTCAAAACGTATTTCATTACAGAATACAGAATACATGCCCACAAATGTAATTTGTAACGTATTCCGTTACGTTACTCAATCTGAGTAACGTATTCTGAATACTTGGATTACTTCAAGATTACTTCCACATTGAATTGCGTTTTATAAGTGTAGGAATGCGGCTATCACATCCAGCTTACTAAACAGGCCTATAATGGTGTGTTCTTTTTATTCCAACTAGCTGAATATGTACCTGAACAAGCAGATAGATTATTGTATTGGTAGTCCCGAACTGCATAGCCTAATACAAAAATCGAACTGCCGTCTAAGCTACCACAAGCTAATTTTAGCTAACGTTAGTTAGCATGTCAAACGGGGCTATAGTCTTTAAACGGCTCTGGAGCTAGTAAATCAGCACCTAGGAGAATATAAAGTCGCACGTCAATGTTAAAATAGCAAGGTGACCAGTAAAACTACAGCAGACGACTACCCTTGGCTAATTCAAAAAATAACTTACTTTAAGATGCTTCTTCAGGTTAGAAGTAGAATAATTTGGAGCTGAAAGGAGGCTGGTTGCTGGCAAGCAGAGGCTGCACGGCACAGTTAGCTGTATTTCATTCTCCCTGTTCGTTCTTTAATGTGAAATGCTGTTTGAATTTCCAAGATAGAAACTTATTGCTGCCCTGGCTCTGTCGTGCCGGTTCCAACTCCATTGTGACTGATCACGCAAGTAGCTATTTTTTTCTATTTCATATCGGGGCTTCTAGAAAATGCATTAAGTTGCCTTAATTTATTCAGAGTGAATAAACTCGTGAAACGGAGAAGTATTGTCATGTAATCCATTGATTTTAACAATGTAACTGTATTCTAAATACTAACTATTTAAATTGTAACTGTAACGGAATACAGTTACTCATAATTTGTATTCTGAATACGTAACGCCGTTACATGTATTCCGTTACTCCCCAACACTGCTTACACTATACTCTTAAAATAATCCTACACACCACGCAGTTCAAAGTAGGTATTACAGCTACGGTAGCCTTCACGCTTCAAAAAGCCGGTCTCTTGCTCTTTTTAATCTCCTTTTTCTTTTTCTGGGCGAAGAAGAAGAAGACTCCTGTTCCTGAAATTTAGATTTTGAATACATGTGGTCCTCCATGTTTCCTTCTTCAAACTTGCCGGAGCCGGGAAGCTACGATACCCATTAGCAGCATTAGCAGCATTAGCAGCACCTGTGAGTTTATCATGTGACAGCGAAAAACGCGAAAGGCAGAGCAGTGTGTCCTGTATGTCCCTTACCGGCTAACGTATTTCAAGATTGAGCATGAATATGGAGCGTCTACCCCACTTCATGCGAATGCAAATGTAAAATTTCAAGCCAAAAGGAATACTTGGAATTGATGGTGGTGAAAAAGGACAAGTTGGTGAACGGGCAACACAGATTTTGATAATGAACAACTAAACACGTTACACACTGGACCTTTAAATTCAGTATTCTATATAAAAAAAACACCAACCCACAAACAAACCAGGGATATAGTGTTGAAATGTTGCACAAAAGCAATGGTAAAATTATAGCCAACTAAAAATAAAAAAATATGAAAATAAGTAGAGCAATGTATAGAATAATTTCAGCATATAGACAAGTTGCAAAGGACAAGTGGTGAGGGAATCTCACCCACTTTGTCACAGTGTTTATTACTTTGCGTCGTTTCTGTATTTGCAGCACGTTTCTCCTAATGGAAGTGTATTGGGCCGTTGTAGTCTGTTTGCCCTGGTCGGCCACCGTATGGACGAGCAACGCTTGACGCTTGGATTTGTCAACGCCTTGGAACAGCTTCCTTCACTCTTCTCATTCATGTGCTACACTGAGACCAACACGTGCTGGTTCAATTCACCTGGCACCTCCACTGAGCTACTGGCAAGATGATCTGCTCTACGTTGAAGGTATTAACTGTTAAAAACTGTATTTTAAAAACAAAGTTACTCAGGACTAGGAACTTTAAATTGACCCTTGTGCATCTCTTTGAAAAACTCCCATCTTAGGACAAAAATGTCCATGTCAAACTATTATAAAATTGTAAATAACAAACATAAAATTCATATTTCCCATTTTTACTGAGTTACATTTTTTACTTATCACATCTATTTTAATCCCAACTACCAAAGATTCATTCATTTTCAGAATTGAAACCCTTTAACGTTCATTTCGTTTCACTTTCTGTCCAACTGATTAATGTAAGCCCAGTATTCACTTTTCATCTGGCTTTGTTTTGGACTCTTGTAATATCTGGCCCTTCAGCTGCTAAATGCTCCTCGCCAGCTAATGTTAGTTGCTAACTTTGTCTGTCTGCCAGTGCTGGACAGGTGTCTTAAAGGTACAATATGTAACATTTCTGCATTAAAATGTCTTAAAATGACTATACCTATGTTATATATTTTGATGAGTTGTGTACTTACACTATCCTAAATGTTTCCAACAACGTTCAAACCCAGAGAAATCTGTTATTTTATTTTAATGACACAGTACATTTCATTTAGTTGCCTGTCAGTGGCGTCATATAACCTTTGACCCCTCTGGTTCCTCTAACTCCCATCAAAACACAGGAATCAGATGATACGTTCGAGAGTAATCGTAAATCATACAATCTCACAGAAAGAATAACACTCAGTAACTGTTATACAGCTTGCTTTCTGCCACACAGCATCATTTTGTCATTGATTACATGCCACTTACAACACAGTAATACAGCAGAGATCTTATTTATTGATACATTTCAATATTGACTGATCCAGCTTAACGTAATGTGCTACATTGACAACTAACGTTAGCGTTAGCTCATGCTAATGCTCGGTGGGGAACGTTAAAGTTATAAGGTTACAACATCGTTCAACACGTTCATGGAGTTATTTTAAGTATAATAGTTTTGATCAAGGTAAAGTTACCGTTAAACAGCACTGGGCTAACCCACGATTACGCTATCCCACCCTGTTTTTTTCTGCCTCCCTCCCCGCCGCTAAGGGACTAGTTTAGTCGGGATGAGAGCGGACAACAGCCCCGGGGACATGACACATCCACAGTTAGCCAGCAGCCAGCCACTATTATAAACTTACAGCAATCCGAACCCAGCCAGCACAAACTCCAGCACCGGGTGATAACAATGCTAACGGCAGTAACAGAAAGTTTTATGTTCCGTCGGGGAAACAGACCATATCGCCCCAGGCGTCCGAGTCTGGCTGACTGCGGTGTTGTGCTGAAATTCTCCCACTTTTAGCGGTCTTCTTTACAGTTACGTTTGACCCACAAATGGTGACTGTCCTGTGGACAAAAGGTGAAGGTGGGGAGAGTCCGAAAGCAACACCCAACAGCCATCCTATTGATGTAGCTAGGCATATCCTCGGCCGAGCCGCTGACCCAAAGATACTCGGCAGCCAGCCTCATTGTACGTTTAACATGTTGCTATGAGTAATGCCTACATGATTTTGATCTTCATACTTTGTTGTTACCTGGTAACTGAAATAAATACCAAAAGCATAGCAAGAAACACCACAGAATAAAAACATACACACAGGCTTCGTTAACTTTTACTAATATCGGAGTGATCGGATCACCAGTGGACAGCTCTAAGTAAAGGTGAAAACACCCTAAGCACGCACCAAGATCTGATCACTCAGACCGCATTCGGAGGTGGCTTAGGCCACATGAGTCCACATTCTGAAAAACTATGTGGGTATGTATCTTGGGCCACATTAAGGACTGCTTAGTCAAAAGTGAGCGGAACTACATGCTAATTCAAAGTATTGCATATAGATCAGGAAAGTGAGATCCGATCACAGGTGTTCACTCAGGACACATTTGGAGACACATTCTACTGCTATGAGTAAACACACATACTTAGCTGTCCACTTGTGATCGGATCACTCAGATCGGATTTTAATACCAGGTGAAAACAGGGCCACAGTGACTCAAAATGTCTCAGTATGACAGATTCAGATGCTTTGTATTTTTCCAGAGTCCATTTCAGAAAAGCATCATATAGCAATTTGCTGGTCAGATTACTTCCTTATTCAACATTACATTCAAAATCCATGTTAATTAAAAATGGAGTGCTATCAGAGATGGCTTGTTGGGGATTTTAATTATTAGTGGAAAGAAGAGACTGTTAGTGTGTCTCAATCCGGATAAACGTACATGTAGTGCACTGTGCACACTTGTGCGTACATTTCGACAGGGTGGTGTTGTCCCAAATTTCGCATGGCCATTAGCCAAGACCCGCCCTACGAAGCAGCTTGATTGGTTGGGGTTAGGCACTTGACCTCGAGTGGTTAAGGTTAGGTTTGGGTTAGGGGATTGGTCAGGGGATAGGACCTGTACATGAAAGCATGGATGCCTGGCCAATAGTAGTGTGTGAATGCTATTGAAGGGAGGGTTTTGGCGTGGCCATAGTGGGGAAAAAAATATTGCTGGCCGTTATGCACTGACTGGAAATTACTCTTCTTCTTCTTCTTCATCAGGTAAATGGTAAGTTACAGCCGGGCGGCAATATTACGAATCCCACTATGGCCACGCCAAGACCACTTTCACAAGTTTGGAAATACGTTAGTGGTCCCGTAGCTTCCGCTCCGTGGCAAAGATGGCAGACGTTGAGTGCGAGTTGTGTCCAGCGGTCCACACTCAACGTTTTGGCCACTTTGAGTGTATCATGCAGGGTAGTCACGGTGCACTGCGTGTGGCCACACTTCGTCAGTGTGAACTTAATGTACGCAAAAGAGCAAGTATAAGTACAAGAATGCGT
This sequence comes from Perca flavescens, assembly GCF_004354835.1. NCBI lineage: Eukaryota > Metazoa > Chordata > Actinopteri > Perciformes > Percidae > Perca > Perca flavescens. The sequence continues at coordinate 1,248,292 of NC_041331.1, forward strand.
GATTTGAGACACAGCATGTATGTAGGCCTACTGGCTTTTAAAAAGACGTGTGTGTGTCTGTGTGGCTGGTGTGTGTGTGTGTGTGTGTGTGTGTGTGTGTGTGTATGAGGTTGGTGTGTATTTGTGTGTGTGTGTGTGTGTTTGTGTTTGTGAGGTTGGTGTGTGTGAAATGTGTCTGAGGTTGGTGTGTGTGAGTGAATGAGATATGAGCAATGTTCATATGATATGGCTGGCAGTGTGTTGTGCACCTTGAATATTTATTCACCATTTAATATCTGTCTACAGATGAAATGTATAGGATCAAAGGAAGGTTTGAAAAAGCCTCAGTAAGGAGATGCCACACCATGCTTACACAAAATGTCAACTTTGAAAATACTGAAGTTTGAAGGGACAAAATTAGTTTTCTGGGGCTGTTTTTTGTGTCTTGTCAGATGTGGAGATGTGGATATTCAGATGAAGGTTGATTAGATATATAAATAGATAGATATGATAAAGGTCAGAGAGGAGGTTTTTGTTAATTTAAATTTTGGGTGGGAATGCTGTATTCAACTACTTAAGCAGGTTTGATGCCTTGCTCAAGCTTTCCATTATAGGCAACAACCTTGCTGTAAACGGGTGTTGTGTGTTACACATTAATGTCTCCGAGACGGTTTGCAGAGGGGAATCTAGCTGCTCGGTTAAACCAGTCAGTTGCACCCTTAAATAGTATATATACTGTAGTCCTGTATTTGTTGAGGAATGAGGGGGATGATTTTCTCATTTCCTTCCCCAGTCTCTCAAGGGGGTTGGATCTGTGACCTCCCTTTCATCTCTAGACCAGGATACGACAAGACAAAATGAAACTTTAATGATCCTAGTGGGGGAATCTTGTCAAAGCAGGAAGTAGTAGTAGACACAGGAGAGAAAAAAGAATACAATTAATGTAGGCACTTTGCATTATTGACAAAAAGAGTGCAGATAGAAGTTTGGTGGAGTACAGAGATATACTATTGGGACAGAATAGATTAGAGTAACATAACACAACATTAGGTGCTTTGCTGCCATCTATTGGCATCACAAAGGGCTTGGGTACATGTAGTTGTAATAGCCTCAATGCTAAATAGAATAGGCTTTTTTTCACAGAGAACAATGGAACTTGTTATCCTGTAGGGTGACATGTAGAAATGCATTTTGTAGGCAAGGCCTTTGTATTTAGCAATACAGTTCTAGAAACAAATGTGTTCAAGTCTTTTTGTATGTGTTGGCAGAGGTGTTAATGTGCTGCTCTTTAAAAGCTGCTTCTTTAAAGGACAAGTCTGGCGCAAAATGAACCTAGGGGTTAATAAGACATGGGTACCGAGTCAACCATTGTTTTCATGCTAATCAAATGTGACCAGTTTGAACCGCCGTGCTTGAGCTATGTTACTGGTTACTGGTTGCACGTCGTTCGACTGGTCATGACTGTTTTCCCATGCCTGCCTGTATACCGAACGGTACTGTCTGTATAAACTATCTTTTTAATAAACTGTCTGTACACTTACAAAGTTCTCAATGCTTGGATTTACATGTAGAGACCCTCATTATGCTACCCTGGAAGTGTGGTGCTATTTTGAGCCTTGTTAGTGGTGTAGAAATAGCGTTTTCTTTTTACTTTTGCATGCCCCGACAACTAGCGTTACAAACTAATTAGCAGTTTGCGCTTAAACTGGTCACATTCGATTAGCATGAAAACATATCCCAGGGAACGGTTGACTCTGTACCCATGTGTTATTAACCCCTAGGTTCATTTTGCACCGGATTTGTCCTTTAAGCCCCAACTACCCCCAAACAACAACACTAAACACTATTACCACTGTAATAGAAGCATGATCACTTGTGAAGTTTCCAACACAACTTCTAACTCTTAACTATTACATTTTAAACTCTATGTTTTTGAAATTTTACAAGTGTGTATTTTTTATAAATGTGATTGTGTGGCTTGTTGTAAGATATTGTTTGCACACAAAATACTTAAGTCTAAGTACCCCATTTTGCATTGCATTTAACTCACAGGTAGAATGATATCATTTAGGAATATTTACTTAAGGTCAGTGCTCTTGAACAATTTTAAAGGAACATTCCATTTTATGCTCCTTTATACTTCTACTACTACTACTACATTTCAGAGGTAAATATTGTACTTTTGAATCCACATTTACTTGGCAGCTACACTTACTTTTCAGATTTACCAATAAGATTTTACAAATGAAACATGATCATCATCTAAAATATTATGCAGTGTTATAGATTAAAGGATGCCACGATGTATAAAGTACTTAACAGTAATAATAATAATACAATGCATTAACAATAATAATAATAATTTAATATTATAATTACACTTACAGAGGCAGCTATATAGTACAATTAATACTTGACACTTGAAGTGCATTTAGAGTATAATACTTTTTATTGAGTAAGATTTTGTAAGCTTGGATTTGATTTGTAACGGATTATCTTATTGTGATACATTGACTTAAGGGACGTGGATACTTGTTCCATTACTGAATCACAGACTCCATTTCAGTTGATAATAAAATTGAATTGATCGGCCTGTCTCTGTGTAAGCCCTGTGATTGATTGGCAACCTGACCGGATGGTACCGCGCCTCTCACGCTATGTAAGCTATGATTGGCTCCAGCCCCCACAAAATGATACACTGGTATAGCTAATGGATATATAAAGGTTGAATCCTTACTGACATTAACTTCAGTGACCTCCAGAGGGCACTACAGAACAGTAAATGTAAATGTGAATATATGCATCAGTATTTAAATTTGAGGCACTAAGCTTAGCAGATCTAGAGATGCTGCAATGACAGGCCTATGCATATATGATTCTTTTCCTACATCATGTTATCATTTGTAATAATCAGTGCAATGATAAAAGGCTTCTGTTCTGCCTTCTTTGCTGTTTTGTGCTTAATCAGGCCAACATCATAGAAAATAGGATATTTATTTGACTGTTTGTCACCTGATCTGATTTACATCATTAAAAATGTGTGTGCTGGGATGGCTGTACTGGTATGTGTTTAACAGAACAGAATTTTAAGAACAAACCTTTCACTACATGGTTAATTGGTCTGACTGATACTACAGTTCTACCAACAACTGCAGGTGGTGTAGCATATATTTTCTGTGAGGGACATTTTTGCAGAACAGAGTTGAGTTTTAGAGGCAGCTTTCTGCCTGTCTGCTGTATCAGGTAGGAGGGTCCTCCATATGAATTGTGGAGCCTGTAGGAATTGTCCTCACTTCATGGCAGAGATAGTTGGCAAGCAGGCTGGTGAGGTGAGAGATACCACATGAAGATGAAAACAGATGGGATGAACATGAAATGGCTGCCTCTCATTGGGATAAAGGGTAAAATATCTGTTACAACCCCACAGTTCATTCAAGGTGCATGAACCAGAGAAAACCCAGAGCAAGCAATAACTCAACCACTATTATAAAACCATAGACTGCATTCTGTAAACATTGTCTTTAAGGCTAATATCTCTTGTCACTTGTATTTAAACAGCAGATGAAGCCCCCCACTATCACCCACCCACGCACATCACACCCCAACTGGGCTATTGGATCTGAACACCTGTTTCATTGTGGAGCTAAAAAAAAGGAACAGCTCTTCAGATGTCTCTCTGACGGTTAGTGTTCCTGTTACTTTACAGTAGTTTACACCTTTAGATACGGTGCCACCCTCCAGTTTTGTTGTCATGGTACTTGTGAGTCCCAGAATTGCATGTATTGCATTATACTATTGTGTGTATGAGTACACACACAAAAACGAACAAATAACAAGAAGATAATGAACCATTTTGCACTGACTTTATTACAGATTATTAAAAGAACATAGTAACAGAAACTGAAATCAAAAACTAAAGGTAGGTTTTTAATTTTTGTAGCCAACTCGATGGGAAAAAGTGATGCATTATGGAGGTGTAGTCGTAGGGAGTGTTCACGTTGTTGGTGACCTGCTTGTCGAAGTTGTAGGCCCTCTGAGGGTCGATGTTGGCCCAGTTGATCGTGACGTAGTTGTCGAGGTTGCTCCTGGTGTGTTGGTGCAGGAAGCCCAGAGCGTGGTTGAACTCGTGCTGGATGATGCCGTAGTAGACGCAGCCCTGCCTCTGGAGAGAGAGCACCTGACTGCCTCCCACTTTGCCCAGACTGGAGAAACATCCTGATTGGTTCTCCACGCTGACGTAGTCGGTCTCGTTGTTACGGGGCACGAAGCGGATACAGGTTTTGCTGTGGAAGCCCTGCACGGCGTTGACAATCAGCTGATTCTCTGAGCTAGTGAAGTCACTGCTCAAGGTGAAGGGGACTGTCACCAGGCCACTGGAGTTTTTCTTCCAGAAGCAGTTCTGAGTATAGCACATGATGGCGGTTCTGGTTCTGGGATCCAGCAGGTCTCCTTCCAGCAGGATCTCATTGCTGCCGTTGTTGGAGGTCAGCATCCTGGTGGTGATGTCGACGGTGTCTGGGGCTTTTTCTTCTTTGCCTCCTTGCTCCTGGAGAGGAAGTGCCTGAGAGAGGCCGAGCAGCAGCAGCAGGTTGGCAGAGGGAGTCATCTTCAGGGTCGGTCTGGAAGCTGTGGAGCTTCTCTGGAGAGCTGCTGTGGAGAGACTCCTCGAAGCTTGATGTGTGACTCAGTTCAGTCCAGGGTCTTTATACGCTCCTCTACAGGTGTGTCTGCAGGAGGCTTATGGGTCGGGGTCTACACCGCTAGGCCTGAACAAACCTCTGAAGGGAGGACTCCACAGACAAGCCTACTTTTTAAACATAGTTTGTTATCTCTGGTCATGAGATGGGTGAACGCACCTTAACAGTGGTTAACCAGGTTGAATTTGTTAAGCTACACACTTCATATGTGGTGTCACATTACTTTCTCTTTATCAAACCAAACTAATTTAAACAGAGTAATGTATTTGTTTTTTTTAAACTTCATTCTGATGTATGTTCCGTACAATTAAACAAAATTGCTTGTATGATTGATGAAAGTAAGGATGTTATCAACTACAAACATAGTATTCCGATAAGAACAGATGATGCACTCTAAACAGAGTCAGCTCTTGGCTGATGTTTGCCTTGTCTACCAAACAAGCGTACCGAGACCTTCTTGAACTCTGGAGCGGTTCGTTTGTGGTGAGAACGTGATCCGTACTCGAACCACACCAACTATACTCCTCCAGTCTGAGCTGAGGTCTCCTGTAGTCAGGTGTGTTTAGCAATCTGCGATGCAGCAGAGCAGCAAACTGTAGCAGCTTGCAGTGTTTCTATCACAAAAATAGAGAGCAGTCAAGCGTGCTGTCCATCACTCTCATCTCCGTGGTTAAACCAGCCGCCGCTAAAGTTGGAGACAGACTCTGGCACAGCAGAGCGAAGTCTCGGTGACCAGAGCAGACGTAGTCAGGTCTCTCGTGAAACATTATCTGATCATTTTAATGAAATGAGCTGGTTTGACCATGGAGATGCAAGAAATATGCACTAGTCCAGAACATAGGACCTTCTTATTGTATTTACTTTCTTGCTCCCGCCCCCAGACACATCCGACCAATAAGAGGAATGGACGTTCTTGCGTGATTTGTAATGACGCATTCTGGTATGCTTGGATTTTTCCAGGTGTGAAACCAAACCAAACCGAACCGAACCAAGGGCAAATCGCTCCAAGTGTACTAACTCACCAACTGATTCAGACCAAAGCAAGTGAACTACAGGTGTGAAAACACCCACAGATGTGAAAATGTATATTACAATGCTAAATGTCTAAAGATCTTTGCTTTAAAGTAATGTGTTTTTACATCTTATGATAGTGTTTCTAAGAATTATTGACATTATTATATTTTGAGCATTATATGTACATATTGTATAACATTATTGTGTTACAATATGTTGTCATCCTGAGAGCATGTTTTTTGTACTGAGCACTGGTGTCTTTCTCCAGATATTTTTATGATGTTTGGTTTGGATTTGGATGGTATGGTTTAAATGGATTATTTAACTGGGGTAAAGGAAGGTTACTATCTCTGTATCTTTAACTGTGGTGTAAAAACAGCTTGTCTCAAGTGTCTGTAAAATAACAGAAAGCTAACAACAAAATCTGAATAGCTCGCTTGGCAATTATGCATGCACTTTTGAGACGCTCCCTTACTCAGCTTGTCATTTTCCCATCAACTGTCAAGTCACACAGGGTGCAAGCTTTAGTATAGGATTATGAAGTCAAATGACACCCATTTAACATCAGCCATGCTTTAATTGTGCATTGGAATGGATTTGTTAGCCATGCTAGTAGCGTGACTCTGTCAATATCGCTAACTTTGGTCCAGACTGAAATACTTCAACAGCAATTGAATTATTGCCATTAAAGTTTGTACAGACATTCGTGGTCCCAAGAGGATAATTCCTATTAAATTTGGTGATCCCCTCCCCTGACATGTAGCTCTACTAGCAGGTCAAAGCTTTCCCTCATCCTGTAAAATATCTCAATATCTACTTGATGGATTGGCTCAAAATTATGTGCACACATTTATCGTTCCCAGAAGATTCATCCTAAGACCCTCTAATAAACTCTGCTCTGTACAGAGCTCTGTCTTAGATATTTTTTCATAGTGTTTGATGGTTTAATTTAATACTGGTTATAAGTGTTCACAATCTGTTTTAAATCTGAAATCTACCTAATTAAATATTAACTCATGCAAGTCATTTTAATGATGCTTTTAATGATTGTCTAGAGTAGAATGAACTTAAGTTGCTTCATCACCAACATGAGTTGGTTGGCTATCTCTTTTCAGGTGCTTAAAAAGACCACATGAAAAGTGATGGCAAATGGGCTTAGTGGCCAAATGGTTATGAAACATGAATTATTCTTTTTCCACATTCCAGAATTTATTAATGTGCACCTTTCAAATTCACTGAAAAACAACCACGCTTTAAATGTTTGTGCTTTTACATCTTATGATTTTTTTCTATGTATTACTTATACTATTTTGAAGTAGTACCTCTCAGGTTACATTGGCCCAAATGTACAATGAACACCAAAGGTTTAAGCATTAAATATAAACTCTGACATCATTTGCATTTGTGTTCTTGTGATTTATTTGTTGGTTACAGGATAAACCCATGAATGCATTCTTCTTTCTGGACCTTGTGATTAAGAGGCATCCTAAAATAATGTCTTCAGTTGGCTTGCACTGCATCAGCAGACACTGTGGTTGATCTTAAATCACCCCCGATACTCTGAGTGACTCCATGAGAAATGGATGCTCTTCCTGCTGAGTCCACAGTTTGCCTGATAGATTGTGCTGCTTCAGATGCTATTGAATTGGTCCTGATAGAGCATCTGAATGGTCCGAGGAATAATGTAAGCCAAAAGCTGTGGGGAGAGTGGTGAGTGACCTTGGCACTCAGCGCTTTCTTATTTCACAGTTATAATGGGGAGTTTTTTTGCCTTGTGTTTTTACTGCTGTCTCTGTGGCACTTTGTCCTGCCACTCTGCTCTCATTTTTGTTCTTCTGCTTGACGAACTTCAGGCTGGATGAACTCCTGATACAAACAGACAAAGACTTGATAACTTTTTATTGAAAAAAAGAAATGAAAATTGGTGCTGGGACTCAAAGTGAATGTTTGTATTTTTATACCAGGCAAAACATGAATAAATCATAACAGAGCCAGTGTATATTCACTTTGGTAGCATAAAACTCAAAATCATAGTACAGCTGATGGGAGTATTACAGACGGGAGCCCTTTTGGAGATGTGGCTGGTCTAATTCAACCATCACATGCAGATTTCCAGGAGGCATTAACTTTAAACAGCACAATTACATCTCGCAATGCATTTTTATGAACAGGTTCGTATGATATCCGACGAAACTGCCACGTATCGACTGCTCGCATGACAGTTAACTTTAGCTGTCTTTACAATTACATGAGAACAGCCTACATCTGTTTGACTGGTAGCTGGATAGCTTGCATTGTACCAGCAATACCAGTCATGGTTTTTTTGTTGTTGTATTTTTTTTGTTTTTTTTGCCAGAGTTAAGGAAGCACAGTCAATGGATTAAGTGGATAAAACCTTTTTTTGCCAACACAGGCTTGGTGGCTTCATGGTTACAGAGGTCACAGTTTTTATTTGTCACATGAAATCTTACGGGATACATTCCAGTGAAATGTAGTCATGTAATATAACATAATCAAATGTAACAGCTATTAAGTATATTGTAGCTGTATGCCCTTTAACAAGATAAACAACACTTACTCTTCATTTAATCACTCTAGGGTAGAGAATCGTACCTCCAAGTGTCAAAATAAAGCAGCTTAAAGTAGCCTACACATTGAACATAAAATAAATATGGTGCAGATTATAGTGGTCCCTTAGCATTTGTCCACAGTGACACCACAGTGCTTCACCTTGCATGTTTTCATGTAGAACAGTTACAGCAGCACAGTGGGCTGATGTGTGTAATAGATTCCTTATGTGGCAAGTGTTGAATTTTTCACCATCCTGAAGCCAGCTGAGTATACTTCAGCCACGCATGAAGATGGCAATGACAATTTTATTAAAAAAAACACCTTTTTTTCACATGTAAACTCAAAGTGCTTTACATTGAAAGATACTGTATAACAGTAAAGTGATGCTTTCAAATAGATTTCCAATATGATTTTGAGTTCAGTGATTCAAATTCTACATAGACATGACACAAACCAGAGACACATTTAAATATTGAACTTTGCAAATTAAGCTTATTATGTTATTCCAGATATTTAGGAATAAGGTATTTGGAAATGAGATTCTAAAATCAAACATTTTGTAACTATAATAATACTGCAGCATTTGGTGTAAACAGACTAATAATGAAGCTTATAGTGCAGTAATAGAGCAGTAGTTCCATCCATCCACCTTTCTGACTTCTCTGTCTGATCTCCTTGGTCATACTAAAAACATTTTGCACTACTATGGCCTTGGTGACTGAGCATCTTCATCTCTCATCTTTCCTATACATTCACACTATATATATGCAACCTTCGTCCACTACTCCTGGAATCTCCATTAAAGAAGCGTTGGGGTTCAGTGTCTCACTGCACCTCACCAGACCTTAATAACAAATCAGAGACACTCTTCTTACTGGGATGTCTTCTGGTGAATTAAATTGTAGTGGAAATAAAATAGAAAACAGAACAGTTGTGCAGCAGGAGGCTGGATTACAGTCAGTGTCATTAAGTGGTATGAATTTTGTGGACCGGAAACATATTCTGAAACCTAGATAGAAATAATGCTCTGAAGTCCTACAAAGAAGGTGGTCTTATCTACACTTGAAAACTGAACCAAGTTACATAAAAAATGGTCATTTGGTAAGATCTACACTTTTAAATGTGAACCCATCTTACAATGATATGGGTTTATTGTTGCAGTATTAATCTGCAAAGTAATATGAGAACACAACATTTTCATGGACAAGTTAACATGTGCTGTTGATTTTGTCAGTGTTCTGATGAAATGTTGCATTTCTTGTGGCAATGATTAAGCTGAAAGTCTGCACAGGTAAAATGATGATGTGGGGAAAACACGTTGACGGAGACTACACCTCCCTTGTGGTGCTTTGGTCTATGCATGGGAGGAGGAGCGTCAAAACACCGCTTGAAGGACGCAGAGCTGCGGTTCGGAACCGGGCTGAGAAACTAAATCCAGTCGGTACCGGTCCTGGGTGGAGATGTAACATCCCGGATGTGGGGAAACGGCGTCCTGTAGTTCTACGCTAGAAGCCGTCGTAGCCTACATATACATACGTAGTCTACGTATTTAAATGTGATGTAGCCGATACGCACTGGCTGGACAGGCGGCGAAGAGAGGTCGCTGACGGACTGTGCGTAATGCTGAGTGGACAGCAGTATTTCTCGCTGTATGTTCCAGCCTAGACGGGCTACTGACAAGATATTTGCACTTCTTCTGCAGTGCAGCTCGTCATTACAACCAGATGCTCTCCGCCGGACCGGAGCCGTTCAGTTTTATGCCGTCCAAGCCGACCGGAGCCTGAGCCGAAGGATGCAGGTTAAAAATCAGATCTGCACCGAGCGGAGCAGCACCGACGACCCGGAGCAGGATGACAACCAGAAGAAGACCTCGTGTTTTTCCAACATAAAGATTTTCCTGGTGTCGGAATGTGCGCTCATGTTGGCACAGGGCACCGTGGGCGCCTATTTGGTGAGTTTCTACACAACAGTCAGCCACCATGGACACAATGTTGCTCTGAGTGGAACGTCGTATCCCAGAATATAACATGGGGTTAACGCAGCGCCCTTCATTCAAACACACCGACACAGGCAGACAGTGAGTAACGATGCGGTGCTTCCGCTGATACGGTTAATAATCACATTATTCTGATCACATAAGACTGTAATAATCACATCCTCCAGCAACCATGGGACGCGGTGCTTTCCCTGATTGATGTCTTGCTGCGTATTATCTATCAGGCCTATGCACCATCTGCATGACACAAAGCGCGTCACAGCGGCCGTAGGCTCCACGTTGTTGTTGGAGAATTTGATATGCGTATGGATGGTCTGTTTGAGAGCAGGTTACAAAACCATGGTCAGGAGGTCCAGTCAACCTGCCGGCTCTGCTACATTCTGCACCCGTATGCCTCAGTAATGCAGGGGGCCTTTGACACTGGAGGAGAGGCCTAGGAGATGACGTGATCAACACAACAGAAGCGACAATAGCTTAAATTGTATTTTCAGAAAAGCCTCGCTTCAGTATCTGCTCATTAACACTGCATTCCCAATATGTTCTGCATTGACATCTTTAGATTGATGTCAACATCATGAGAGCTAGGCTCTATTCAGCATCTATTGAATAGACGTTGATGGGTACAATGCGTTTAGGAACCAAAAGAAAATAGAAATGATTATTTATTATTAGTATTAATAATAATAATAATAATAATAATAATTATTATTATTATTATTATTATTATTATCATATTCATTAATAGTCATAGATGCAGAGGTGAAATTGAAGCATCTTCCCTAACAGTAAACCTATTTAAAAACCCTGCACTAGAAATGATGTGATTAATCAATATTGAAGTCCAATGAGTGTAATAGCAGCTGTTTATGGTTTGGCCAAAGCCAACCACAGCAGTTGTTGATGCATTTGTGTGGTCTACCTACATTAGTCAGAGTTGGCCCAACCACTTACTGTAAATCTGTATAAACATGAAAGATGACAATTGAATCAGTATTATCATTTGCCTGATCAAAGCCAAAGCCCCTGAAAGGTGTCAGCACAGTCCTGATACTATAAATAATTGCACATATGCAGTTTCAGTAGCTTCATTTTATTCTTCACGAGGGACAAGCTTTTGCTTGCTGGTTTGGATGAAAAAAACAACAAAAGTCCTCAATTGTATTGTAACAACATGAGATGATCTCAAGGATGAAGTCATGTACACCGCCATATTACCCACTAGAGCTGTTGAAAATGCTTTGTTTAGAAAAATAACATTCCAAAAAAAATTTTTTTTAATGATGTTTGGTGTTTGGTGAATACTGCAGCTTGGCAGAAACACAACTGAGTTGGTTTTAATGTGTTTTGCATTAGTCGCAAATTTGAAGTGCATTAGTGTTTACCTTGAAGACTGCAGTGGATCTTCCTCCTTAAACCAGCATCCCAAACCAAAAGTGCACCTTTAGCAAATCCTGCTGCAGCTAAAAGCACTGTAAAAGCACTGCTTATCCTCCACTGTATAAAATATTGTTTGTCATCATATTTTATTCTGTCTCTTTTTAATTCAGCCACTTTCTTGGTTCACATTGTGTGTTTATTCTCCCTTTTTCTTTTCAATAGCACATTGTTTTTTGCAAATATACCGTATTACAGTAAAACTTTGGAAAACAACAACGCTATAAGACTGAAAATCATCACTGTCAGCACAGCAGCACCTGCATAGCAACTTTCTATGGCTTAGTCTATTCATCAAACTGAAATGGGCATGCTTTTTTTCATTTCAATGTTCTCTGAAGGTGCTGACAAACCAAGGAGATGGTCGGTCCAATTTTTTCCAAAGTTGCAAAGTTTGTGAGTGAAGTAGAGGGACCGTAGGCACTGTGCTGCCGCTGGCTGATTCAGGCAAACACTGTTTTGTTGTATGTAGCAAAGGTTTGAATATCCGGTTTCCCTTTTTGTATGATGAATATAATACAGGAGCCTGCTGGCATGAAGAGCAGAACGTATGTAGTAGTTGTCTGTCGGCTGTAGTCTTTGCGGTGTCTTTAAGTGCAACTTTTTGGCTGAGACACAGGCGATGTAAGGAGACTCCACAGTCGGCCTGCGCTGCAACTAGTTCTTTGCTGTGTGCCTGGTGCGTCAGCGCCTTAAAGATCTACAACAATTTGTATTGTCTGTCAACATTTGAGTGGATTGGATCGGCTGTTCTTCATCAGCAGCCAATATGAGGCCATACATAAATCTTGTAGGACCGCAAGAATAAATCTTCACCCCGTTGTTTAGACTCTGTGACCTCTAACCATCCAGCCAGTGGCGTGTGCAGACTTTTTTTTTAATGGGGTGGCCCAGGTAGGGCACTGATATATGCAGGGGTGGCATCAAGTATATGCGAGTTCACAAACATGTCTGTGATCATAAGTAAGATCGTAAGATCGTAGTAAAGTGAAGTCATTTTTCAAGCAGAAATGCCAAACATTGCTTTGTTCCAACCTTTCAATTGTTAGGATTCAAAGCTTTTCTTTGTTTCATGTGACAGTACGTTGAATATTTGTGTGGCTGATTCTGGACTGTTGGTGGGAAAAAAAAGAATTGGAAGAAAAGAATTGTGACTTTTAAAAAAAGAAACAATTTATCTGTTAATTGGCAGATACATTTTTTTAATGAAAATAATAGTTGCAGCCCTTCTTGGTAATAAGAACAACAAGAACTAATCTGATTTTGCAATGGAGTTAGGTGTGAAATGAGAAACAGGACAAGCAATACAGAAAAACAATGAATGGATATTGTACATGATACGTTTGATTTCACCTGCATAGTAATTCTTCTTTTTTATCTGGAATTGCTTTATGAAGTCTTGGAGCCTATACTGTACCTTTTGCTGTGGACGAATTAACTACCAACCAACCATTTATCGTCAGTTCTGTAGATGATCTGGCCACTTCATCACTTATACACACCCAGAACACAGCTGGTACAATGTGTTTGTGTCCGTTTCATAATTAGTAATAGTTAATTTCACAACAGCTGCATGAGGTTTCTTGCCTAAAGCCACACACATGTACATATCCCTTTTTCCCAGGTTGGCATCAGGCTAGCCTCAGGGTTGTTTTGGGTGGAGGAGGAGTGGGGATGAAGATGTTGGAAACAAAGCAGCTCAGCTACTGTGTGTTATCAACAGGTTTGCTGTTGTTGGTTTGAGTGGCAGATGGCTGTTTCATGCCTGCGTTTAATACCCTGTCTTATTGTTTGACACAAACATTTAAATAGAGCGTAACATATATAATATGTTATACTTCTGACAGGTTGGTACTAGGGCTGGGCGATATGGATAAACTCAGATATTACAATATTCTTGACCAAATTCCTCAATGTCAATATTGTGACGATATTGTAAGGTTAAAAATTGGTGCTTTAACAAAATATCTTCACATTTAGATTTTAGATAAATAACCATCAATAATGTGGATATAATGACTCAGTGGTGTAAGGCAAATAATAGTACAGCTAGAACAGTCTGGTAAATTCAGAGAATTACATCACTTAACTGTAATTGTAAAAAGCCTTTAAAACCAGGAAAAGACTAAACTTACCATACAACGATATGACAATATTCAAAATCTAACAATACGTTAAAGTAAGTTAAAAATGAGACTAGATAACGATATGTAGTCTCATATCACGATATTGATATGATATCAATATATTGCTCAGCCCTAGTTGGTACAGTAAATAATAGTGTAGAAACGTTACATTATTAATTGCTCAATATAAAATCAAGTGTATAAAGTTAAAGTTAGTTGGTTGGCGTAATGTCATTGGCGGTCCTGAATGGCTGCTAGTTGTTAGAACACTTGCTCTCTCTCTCTCTCTCTCTGCCAGGTAAGTGTTCTGACCACTCTGGAGAGACGCTTCAACCTCCAGAGTGCTGATGTGGGTGTCATTGCCAGCAGCTTCGAAATCGGCAACCTGGCCCTTATCCTGTTTGTCAGCTACTTTGGCGCCAAGGCCCACAGACCCAGACTGATTGGCTGCGGCGGGATTGTCATGGCGTTGGGGGCACTGCTGTCAGCCCTGCCGGAGTTCCTGACTCACCAGTATGAGTACGAGGCCGGGGACTCGTGGCACGCCGAGGATGGCAGGGACGTCTGCTCCAACACCACCAGGTCAGAAAACCGAGACTCTGGGTTTAAATGTGGCAACAGAGCCAACACCAACATGATGTACCTTCTGCTGATCGGAGCCCAGGTTCTGCTCGGCATTGGAGCCACACCGGTCCAGCCTCTGGGAGTGTCCTACATTGATGACCATGTCCACAGGAAGGACTCCTCGCTGTATATAGGTGAGTAGCACTAAGCTACTGTAAAACTAAAGCATATCAGCTCGTTGTCAAGTGTGTGTTTATGGTAGTTATTGTTTAGAGGTGCTCAGTACATCAACGAACAGATCATACTGGATCACTCGTGTCATTGACTGATTCATCACTGCTGACTGAAAGCACTGTTGTCAGCTCAACCATGACATACAATATGTTCTATCCTGGTTAAAAGCTTAGTCAAACATCCCCAAAGCCAATTATGTTTTTTTATGTATTATGTGATAAATAAATTATGGTTGCTGAGCAAATAACCTTTTCAACAACATATAGGAAGGAAACAAGCAAAATATTTAAATTAATTCAGAATCACAGATTACAAACCTAAGGTGACCATTTCTGAGACAAAATCCGGGGACATTTTCAGATCAGAAGCATAAATACCTCCCAAACAGGTAATGTTTTTATCTTTGTAAACTTAAAACAGGAACACTGCCCCAGGGGCATCACTAGACCTAGAGCTGCACTGGGGCACAAGCCCCCCTAGGGGGGTCCATGGGCATGCTCCCCTGTAAGAAAATGTTGTCTATTTTAACGTTTAAATGCATCAATCTTGTGCACTTTGAAAAGAAATTCAGAGGTTAGACTTGATTATTCTTATCTATGGATGGAAATATTTGCGCTGTGGCCTGAAATATTTTACACTTCAGAATTTTAACCATGCACACACAGGTAGAATAGTTTGTTGCATGTTGTACCGATGCATGTGTTGAGTGAAGAGTTTGTGAGATATTTTACAGAGTAATGGGTGTGCAGAGATTTATGCAGAATGCAAATATGATAACATTTCATGTAAGTTCAATGTTAATTTTCTCGCAAACCATTTGTCACAGCAGCTGGTACTAATATCACTGGAAAGCTTAGATTCTGGTTGAGGTGGTTGTGCCAGACTCACGCATTTGGCTGAGTCTCTATCTGTCAGAGGGAGAGCAGGAGACGGTTGTGAAGAAGTTGGTAATTTCATGGCGCAGATTAATACTTTTGCATGCACTATATCCGTGTTATGTTCTCATTAGGGGCTGAGCCCCCCTAAAGGTCTGATCCTAGAATTGCCCCTGCTGCTACTTCATACTTGTACTCCACTACACCTCAGAGGGAAATGTTGTAATGTTTACTGCACTACATTTATCTGAGAGCTTTTGCTTTATTGCTTCACACTGGGCTTGTTTCTGCAACAGCTCATTGAGTATCGGATACAATTAAAACTATTGAGGAATTATTTTCCTTTGACATATTGGTCCAGTATTAAACGAGATCGCTGCAGTCGGCAACGGAGAAACAAGCTACAATGTAAGTTAATAGGACAATTGTCCAACTTGTATTTATGTTCATAAAAGTGCTTGTTTTGCCAAAACAAGCACTTTTGTCTGACAAAACTTTGGAAAGGATTTCTAAGGAGGTCAACCTTTCTGTTAAAAAGTAAGATCCTTTTTTAAACATAAAAAAGTCTGCGAAATTGCGTTCGCTAAACCCACCAGACTCCATGTAAATAAACAGTGATTTTAGCATCGTAAAATATGGGCATTCTAGAACATCTCTGAGCTCTGAGCAGCGCTTGCTCTGGCTGTCTTGAGTCAGTGCAACCATTTGGTCAATTTTTTCTTTCTTTCATTCCAATTTTGGGTCTATCAGTCACAGTGAAAACCAGGGACATTTCCGGGGACAGTCCCCGGAAACCGGGTCACCCTATACAAACCTTGCCTTGTTTTCACAACGTCATAAGCGGTGACAGTCGCTAACTGATGCGCTTGAAGAAATAGTTCAACATTTTGAGTAACGCTTAATGGCTTTTTTTTGCTGAGAGTAGGATGAGGTGATTGAGACACTAAATATGATGCTTAGCTTACCTTATCATAAAGACTAGAAGCAGAGTCCAACAGCTAGCTTAGCTCCGGCACGTGACTGTCGTCAAACCACAACTTGTCATTTATTTTTACATTTCTGTTTGTATACTAGTTTTCAGTCTTGATGCTAAGTTAAGCTAATTGCCTGCTGGCATTATCTCCATATTTACAGCACATAAGTGGTATCTATCTTTTTACCTAACTCTCAGCTTGAAGGTAAATAAGCTTACTTCCCAAAATGGTAAACTATTTCTTTAATGATGTATGTTTGGCCACTGACCTCGGCCTGAGGCACCCATAAGGCTCTAATATACTGTTATTGAAATAAAATTTGGAATGTTCACAAAGGCTGTTGAATATGACGCTGGGTGCAAATGCCAGTATACTCAATGAAAAGAAGATGAAGTGTACGGGTGCGGTGAAATAAATTATGTTGAAAATAATATTGATTGTGACATCCAAAACAACACAAGCTTTGGCTAAGCTAAAATTTACAACTAATAATCAATGAAGAATATTATTTAGAAAAAAAAACAGAAAACAAAGATCTTGATCACCGAACTAAACAACAACTAGCATTTGGCTTACTCACATTCCAGTTAACTGGAAGTAATAAGAATCAAAGGCTAATGGCATAATAAAATCTGTACAATCACAATATCTATCAAAGTAAATGGGATGATTATGTTGGCATAATTGAAACATGACTGTGACATTTAATCATTTGAATGTGCACTAAATGATCAACTGTCCTTAATTAACACAGAGGCTCATTTTAGAAAAATAAAATTACAATATTATATTCACCAAAATCTTATTACTGATATAATCTTCACTGAATCTTATTTTGTCATGATAAGTTAAACACTGTGGTTATTGACAGGTGCACATGTACGTAAAAGGGAAAGCAGGGGTTGGGAGCTAAGGCAGGTTTTAGGCTCTAGTTAATGTGCAGTGAGATGGATAGATACAAATGAAAGTGATACCCGAGTTACATCAGATGGTTTGAGATATTATGAGCAATGACTAGATTTTACTTTTACTTTACATCACAATGTGTACAACAATAAAACCGTTCCTACGATGCCATTTGCTGAAATGGTTTCGTGCTGGTCACTGAGTGTAGAATGCTCAGAAGGCCGTCAGGAGTCTAAACTATAAAGGAAGAATTCCATTTCAATATAAGACATCTACCAT
Organism: Perca flavescens; assembly: GCF_004354835.1. Taxonomy (NCBI): domain Eukaryota; kingdom Metazoa; phylum Chordata; class Actinopteri; order Perciformes; family Percidae; genus Perca; species Perca flavescens. The sequence continues at coordinate 1,265,941 of NC_041331.1, forward strand.
TTGAAAACAATTTTAGACATACAACTCTTTATGTAACTACAATGTGCATTTTCTCTAGAAAATGCATGTGAGAGTTGGAAGCTGTTAGCTGCTGCTGCGCCAGCTGCTCATTGAATGAGGGTACATGATTATAACATTTTACAGCAACGTTCTTCTTAAGACCAATGATATTGTTATAAGGAGCAATGAGCAGGTATTAAAACCTGAACCTTGTAATCTAACAGGGAACGCTGCCTGTTATCAGGGACTTAACCACAGAGCATGAAACCCAGAAAACTAATACATTTGCATAAAATATAACTTAACTTATTAATTCAAAAACTACCACTGCATACAGTGGTAATAAGTAGCAGAAATGTTGAAGTAATAATATTAGAAGCAGCAGTAATATTAGTAGAAATAGTAGCTGTAGAAGGGAATCAGACCTGCGACCACTGGTTTCCCAAGCTATTCACTATAACTCTGATAGACTGCCATTATACATTTGAACACTTTAAACAATTATATAAAATCACTGAAACAGATTAGAATAAGGAAAGTAATAGCTGACATCTCCCGAGGAAGATGAACATTTTGATGTTTAAACAAACAGACAGAAAGAAGTCAGAAGTAGATAGATGCAAAAAACGGCTGAATAATAGTGGTTAGCTGTGGCCAGCTAGGGCTGGCTCTCACACTAATAATATTGACCCCAACTAAGCCTTCATGCCAGTGTCTCTGCTTCTGATGTGCTCCTTAATCACTGAATCCCTACAAGCCTCAAAGGTGTCTGAGGTGAAGGAAAAGAAAAAAGTTCCTCCTTGCAGGATTACTGTGGATTATTATCTTAAATCCAAGGAGTATATAATTAATAGATCTGTATTCTCTAAACTAACTGCTGCAGTGTTACCACAGTCAGTGGCGCAAAAAGTGGGTATGCGCTATATATGCGGCACATTGGCGTGGCCATAGTAGGATTCGTAATATCGTGAGTGGGGGCGCCGTGAGCGCTGAGCGAACATGTACAGTAGTGATTTGTCATCTGTGGAAAAAGATGGATAAAACAAAAAAGCTGTCGGGGGCTAAAAAGAAAAAAGAAACAACAGCATGCAACAGCAGTTAAATACGTGGATGGTGAAAGGCAACAGGTAGGATTTAAAGTGTGACATCTGTGCTTGGAGGCTTGAAAATATTCATGTTAACAGACTAGCTAGCGTTAGCTAACACTGGGAATGTAGCAGCCAAATATTCATGTTAACAGACTAGCTAGCGTTAGCTAACACTGGGAATGTAGCAGCCAAATATTCATGTTAACAGACTAGCTAGCGTTAGCTAACACTGGGAATGTAGCAGCCAAATATTCATGTTAACAGACTAGCTAGCGTTAGCTAACACTGGGAATGTAGCAGCCAAATATTCATGTTAACAGACTAGCTAGCGTTAGCTAACACTGGGAATGTAGCAGCCAAATATTCATGTTAACAGACAAGCTAGCGTTAGCTAACACTGGGAATGTAGCAGCCAAATGGGAGTTTACAGCTAGCTTAAAATATGCAGAACTGAGGTTGCTGAGCTGAAAACTGGAAAATATAAGGTAGCATGTACAATAAATGACAAGAATCTGGAAAACATAACTAATGCTATAACTCTGGTACCATGGAATCATTCATAGATTTTGTGTTACCATTAGCTGTCAGACATACAGGCTAGGCCTATAGTTACATCTCTTGGGTGACATGGAAGCTGTACTTACAGGGTCACATCTCTCTCTCTCTCTCTCTCTCTCTCTCTCTCTCACTCTATTTAAAGGTCTCTGTGCTAAGTGGCTCTCCATATTTGTACTTTTTAAAATCCCCCAAAACAGCAGCACAACCTTACTGCAAAATAGTTGTCTTATCTGATGCCATCACTAGGCTGATTTAAGAATTGAATTGAGGCTGCTATATTTGACAGTGAGTTCATTTCATTCAGGTGTGAGGATGGTGGATCAGGAAAGACAGGGGAAGTCAACAGGTAGGTCTAACATTAGGTGGAAGTGTAGTTGATACCAACAGATTCATTTCTTAATATTATGGAAAAACTAATATGGAAAATCTATTACATAATGTTTGTTTGACAATATGTCTTAGTGGAAAAGAACACAGGCAAGGAGTGAATGAGACAGACATGAGGTCGGTGATGGCATCACACATGGCAACACAAAACTAAATGTCCAGTAGGGTTTGAAGTTCTGTTGACCAACCTATTCACTGTGTCCTTTTTGGGGAAAAAATAGTGCAGACAGAGATGGAAAATATAACAATTAGCCTATGTCTGACAGCGGGGACGTAGTAAACATATCAGAACGGGGGGCACACTTATTTATTTATTTATATGTTTTTTGTGGGGGGTGGGCGCCAAAAGTTTTGCTGCATACCCCTCTGACACTGGGTAGTTGCGCCCCTGACCACAGTCGACTTGCCAGTTATCACTTATCAGTCCGTGTCCCGTTGCTCATGCCAGCTACTCAGATTTTCTTCTGTTAATGTTACACAAACCAGAAATATATAGATGGTTGATAGGAGGAGTTCTTTTACAATTAAGGTTAACGTTCAATAATAAAAAAACAACTTGAATGAATCTTTCATGATCTCATCAAGACATATTTTTCTGTGTGTGTGTGTGTGTGTGTGTGTGTGTGTGTGTGTGTGTGTGTGTGTGAGTATATCTTAAATAAACATACATTACAACATACATTGATGTGTCTTGGTGTCATTGCGATGCACATTTTTGCTGATCTAATTTAAAATAAATGCATTCTAGCTGTCCATGGGCAAGTGCACACAATTTCTTCTTGGTTAAAAAAAGAAGATAGATACTCTATTACTTTATGTCATTAGTAGATTAGACAGGTCTAGCAACGTGTGCAGTATTGACAGTTTTGTCCTGCTCAGATAATGAGTTTGGCCAGTGGATGGAAATATCCCTGGCTGTTAAACAGTTAGTTATGTATGTTGGGATGCATGTGTCCATCAATACTTGTGCTGTTTGATGCTCTTCCTTGCTGAATGGTGTCATTCACTATTATGTTGTATCCAGTGGCTCCACTGAATGTGCCATGGGTACTACACAACAAAAGGACTGTGTTTCTAAGGTTAGAAAAGCAGTCTTGTGAACACAAGATTGCAGAAGTAAAATTTGAGAGCCAATATTTCCTGTATTGTTGTGGTTGACGGGGAATTGTGGACCAGATCCTGCCCTGCTGTAAGCAGTTATACTTACAGCAGAAACCAAAAGGTCAACATAACCCACATCACAGCCTGTCTGCCAAAGTTGCCAAGGCAACAGTAAAGAGACAGGCACTGAGGCTGTGTGCCATTCCTGTTTGTCTCATTGCCCAGCGACCTGCTAGCACAGATCTAGGAGATGGAGAGAATGAGACAGAGTCAGACTCCCATTTGTACAAAAATAAGACTATAAATGTAAAAATGTTTTTTTTAATAATAGAATTTATTTTTGTAATTTATTTACAAAAATGATACAGCCAGTGGGAAAATGCACTGGTCAATCTAAAAAAGTTACCCTTTATTGTCCTCTTATTGGTATTGTATCTGTAATTATCGGTCATTGTTATCAAGCCTGAAATTCCATTTCTGTGCATCTCCTGTTATGGCGGTTCACACTCAATTGCAAATTTTACAGCTGGGTAAGACATTCAATTATTATATGATAATGTATGCTAGTAAAATCACCATCCATCACATTAAGGCTTAAAGAGCTGGGGTCCTTTCCAGGTAGGAGGTTTAACAAACTCTGAGTCTAACCCTGAACTCTGAGTTGATTTACCCTGAGATGGGAAACTCTGAGTTTTCGGTTCCAGAACAACTGATATGAGTTGGTTCAATCAACTCGGAGTATGTTCACTCAGGGTTATGCGCGTGCACAAAAGGCAGTATGAATGGAGCCATGATTCTACGATTCACCATGGTAACAACCACAAACAAACGGGTCGGCGGAAATACTCATGCGCACAAACAGCGAGTTTGAACATGTATTTCGTTGAAAAAGCAAGACAGCGGCAGCTGCTGCAAAAGAGAGAGAATTGGTGTGGGAGAAAATTGCTGCTCGAGTCAATGCGTACACATTCACAGTGTATTAATTTTATATTTAATCACAGTTAACTTATAATATTACTGGTGAAAACTGGAATTGCATTACACCTATAATTTCATTTAGGTGCAATCCTGCCTATATATAGGCTAGTTTACTTTTTACTAATCCCATTCTGAGGCTGCAGCACCATGATCATTAACAGAACTATAGCCTAATGTATAATCATTTATTTCTTTTTAATGGCTCTACTGTCCAGGGAACACTACAAAACGTTTAAAAAACATTTCAGAGCGAGTCACACTTTTCTGATGGCTCTGCATACAGTGGCTTTACTATTACAGTAGGCCTAGGCTATGATCCGCTATCACTGTTATAAAGAAAACTGGCGTTTGCAAAAAACGTAATGCGATACAAAGAATCTGCTTGGATGTTAAAGCCTGTCCAAGATGGTTGATGTTAGTGATATGAGGACGGATAATGTATCTACATATCTAATGGACTGTGATAAAAAATACCTCTCAAATCGGTTATGTGGAAATAAAAATAGGCTACATCTATAGTCTGGACTCAATACCGACGTAAACTCTCTGTGAATTAATACAGCTTTTTCATCAATGGGATCGTCGACAAAAGGACATGACATGTTTGAGAAACAAACGTTTTATAATCTGCCTAACATAAACCAATACGTATTTTTATTCATGCAGATAAAACTGCATTAAAATGCGCCTGATACAGACTGAATGAATGAATGAGGAAATGAGTTTCTCCTCCCTCTCAGAGGGAGGAGACTTAGAGAAACTCAAGTTTTTTCCCCTGTTTTTCTCAATCTCCTCCCTTTTAGAGGGAAACTCAAGGTTTCTTGAAGAAAACCTGCTCCCGACCAGGTTAGGTTCACAGACTCAGTTACCATAGTAACTGACTCTGAGGTTAAGTTACCTCTCTTTCTGGAACGGAAAACCCAGAGTTTCCCTCATCTCAGGGTTAACAAACTCAGAGTTTTCACTAAACCTCCTTTCTGGAACGGGCCTCGGATGCATCAATATGTCAAAGCACAACTGTAGTTCATGTTATTCTGTAAGAGTCCTTGTGGATTCCTCAGTTTACCCTTAAAAAGTCTCCACCACTGATGCCGCAAATATGGGACCTGATTTTAATGCTTTCAACCTTTTTATTATTATTATTAATCATTTTATTATTATTATTAATAATAATAATAATAATAATAATCCTTTTATTATTATTATTCAGTGGGGGTTACCTTCCATCTTTTTCTTTTATCTTTCATTTCTTCTTTTAATCTTGTTTTGCTGTTGTCAGATGCCTGATGTTAGACATTACACTTGATATTTCTTTGCTATTTTAAAAAAATTAAAGGAATTCACTGTGCACTAATCCTACATCACCCCCGTTACAATGTGAAAACCCGTTAGCACTAAATATTTAACATCTCTAAAATTCCCTATTCCTTTTGTAAAATACATGTAACTAAAATAATAATAGAATAAAACATGTACAATACATAATTTGGGCAGCACATGGCTCAGTGGTTATCATTGATGCCTCATCAGGAAGGTCCTGGGTTTGAATCTCCTCCATGCTTTCTGTGTGGAGTTTGCATGTTCTTCCTGTTTGTGTTTCTTCCAGTCTTCCAAAAACTTTCAGTTCAGATACATTTTAAGTTCAGTTGAAAATTAAATTTTTTTTTTTTTTTTTGGTGTACATCTGTTTTGTAAATTGCATGTCCTGCTCTCTTTTAAGAAAAAAAAAATCTGGTATATTTAAATGAATTAGCTCTTAAAGGGGCTGGGATTGGGATTGCCTCCACAAATACTGACGCTTTTTCGTGGCCCTCGGCATCTGAAGCTGACGCATAAGGCAAAACATGCACACACGGCCGGACCGGCTATCAACACAAAGAACAGAGAAGCTCGGATTACAACACACACAGAGGGAGAGTGACTTCATTATCTGCTCAGGACGCCATTACTCCAATCAATCAATCAATCAATCAAAATGTATATTTTGTAAAGTGCTTCACATCAGGAACTAAGAATAAAACAACATATCTTGCAATAAGAAGAATGAAACGTAGAAAACAGTAAAATCATAAAAGGTTACATAAAAACAGGAAGAGGAAATTGTCACACCATTACTGCGTATTAAAAGCCATTCTAAACAGGTAGGTTTTGAGTTTAGACCACTCCACTATATCTTTACATAGCAAATAGTTGTTTACTGCTATATTAATGTTCTGAATGTCGAGTACAGCCCCTTTAACATAAAGTACAGCCAAGGCTGATGGAAATTTGACTAGTTTTGTTTTTACTTCCTCATAAACCAAGGTAGTGGACAAATTGAGATTTTCACCTCATGATGGCGCTAGGTGAAAAGTAAATGGATTAGTAAAATTATTAAAATTCGTCCTGAGGGGAACATTTGAGGCATACCCCTCAAAGCCACAAATGTAAACCTGCTGGTGGTGCAAGAGAAAAAGTCAAGAGATCACCAAAGTTAGTAGGATTTATCCTCTCGGAAGAATGTCTGTACAAAATTTCAAAAAGTCAAATGTCATGGTTTTGACAGCAAAAAGGAATGACTAACTGTGATTTCAGTTTGACTTTAAGTGTCAGAACTGCCTGTAAGAATGAGTCTGATTGTTTCTGTTTATGTTAGCCCTGTGATGGACTGGATCTGACAGTCTAGTCAGTCAACCAAGGACATCTCTTAACTACAATCCTTAAAAAAGGACCACCATTTGTTGCTATTTACACTCTTCAGCTATTCACTGTTTGAAAATTTGCATGCATTGCATTTTGGACTGAAATCTTGACTCTGATTTGGTAACATCGTCACTGCGCGATATGAGGGGCCATCATGGACATTATTCACAATTACCTCACACCTACAAGTAAAATGCTCTCACACGCTATTGAAAAGCTCTCATATAAACTACTGAAACGCTCTCACAAACACTACTGAAAAGCTAGTATTTCACTTTCTAAAGTGTATATGTGAGCATTTCAGTAGTGTGTGAGAGAATTTCAATAATGTATATGAGAGCGTTTCAGTAGTGTGTAAGAGCATTTCACTTGTATGTTTGTGAGGTTTCAGTATAGTATGTGAGCGTATAATTTTTCAGTAGTGTATATGAAAGCATTTCAGTAGAGTATGTGAAATGTCACTTGTATGTGTGTGAGGTAATTGTGAATAATGTTCCTGATGGCCCCTCATATTCTATATCTCAGCGCACTGTGGCCTTTCCCAGTCCAAAAGGAATTGTCTCTTCCATAACGTCCCCCAAGCTTCTTCCTTTGACTCTTACATATAGTCTATTAATCTTTTCTCTGCACCACCTCCTTTCTGTTCTCTTTTTTCTTTTTTATAATCCAGGCATATTGATTGCCATGGTTACCTCCTACAATGTGATTGCTGCGTTGTCTGTTCGGTAATTACATGGAGCCCGGTCTTTACACAGTACATACATGTTATGTGCTGCTTAGTATTTCTGCTGCTCCCTTTCCCCAGTCTCAAGGCGATGGTGGTGTTTGACGAGCTTGACATGTGAAGACACGTTAACATTGTAAGAAAACCCTGAATAATGCAGCGTGACAGAGAAGCAGTTAGGAAAGAAAACATCTAAAAAATGATTGAATATTAAAGCAGCTGCTTTTCACAGGCTCGCTAACAAAGCGTATGATAGAAGAAAAAGCGGCTCTGTTGTGGAAACATCTTCACCCCACATGGATCAATACTGCCTGAATGAGAGATTGAGGACACTGGGAATACTCAAGAACAAACCAGCAAACACATCCCTGTTTTCATGGCACATGCCCTCCAGCATGCACCTGTCATGTGTCTGTTTTCAGTGCTGCAGCCTATTATTTCTCTAATGTTGTTGCTTTCACTTAGTGTACAGTAGCCTACTTCTCTCTGTGTGTTTTCCTCTATGTGTATGTTTGTCCTAATCAACCAGATGGCCACCAGATCATTGCGTCTTTTGGCAGATGAGAGGAAAATTGACAAATAGATTCAAAAATTGTAGTAATGCAGCAGTGATACACTGCAGCACAAGCAATAAAGACTGGGATCTGTGTGTCCAGAGTCTACACAGCCATGCCTCTGTGAGGCATTAAGGCATTAAGCACAGCAGCAGTGCTTTGATCTAAATGCTAAAGTCAGCATGCTAACGTGAGAACCAAGAAAATGTTACCTTGCTTATGTTTAGCATCTATAACGTTCACACTGTTCACAGGGACGGACTGGGGCTAAAAAACAGCCCTGGTCTTTCTCCCAAATAGGCCCATTATCCGGCCATTCGCCCCTAGCCATGCGCGACAGACACTAGCCAGGAAGTCCTGATACTATGCCACAATACTGTAGCCTATCAGACAAGGTAGTCACAGCAAGTAACATCTCAAAACCAATGATGAGAATTGGGGTTGTTGTAATTAGCCATTTGTGGTTGGTACCATCTTTAAAACTAAACACTCTCTGTAGAGACAGGTTTTTATGCTTTTGCTGAGGGTGGTAAGCAAAAAATTGTTCCAGGCTGTGACTATCTGACTTGGATCAGTGTGCAATATTGTGATGTAGAGCATCCTGGGACATCCTGGCACTTCCATGCACTCTCCCTGTCATCTTTTGTGCTGCAACTATTTTCAACCTGAATAAATAAATGATTTTAAAGACAGGTTATTAGCTATTATTGATATAATATGTGTTGCTTTGTGTTAAAGAATTAGCATTGAATAACCTATTTAATATTTTGTCAATGTCATATTACACATTTGATTTTTTGGTTAAACTTTTGGTTACATTTGGTGAATTATTTAGCCCCCTTCCCTATTTGTCAGCATGTTTAGAGTGGTTCCAATGCATGTCTGATGTTTTCCGGTTTAATTCAATACCATAGTCTTCATCCTAGCAGCAAAAATGAGCTCACTACAACCTCTCATATGCAACGGAGTGAAATCAAGGTCAACCCGCGATTAATTTCTAACACATTTAATGTTTCAAATTAACCTAACAAAAATGATTAAACACGTTAAGTTCAACAGCACTAAATGGCACGATAATTTTCATAATCATGATGCACACCGATGTTGATAGCTGACTATGCAATTCGCTAAGATAGGGATAAAGGCAGCCTATTATAATGTGCCCTGCTCCTGGCACTCAGTCCCTCTTGCTGATGTGAAATTAACTCTGTTTACCGCTGCCTGTCCGTCATCATGACCAGGCTGGGGATTGGTGATAGCCAGACTAGTAGGCCTATTCTTCTTCCTCAGTTTCTTTTACACGTAGCATATACAGTAAGTGATCATATTAGCGCCCCCTGCTGTTGGCTGTTAATATCGCTTTATTCGACTTTTTTTGTGCTGACGGCAGTTCTGGACTTTTCCAGAACGCACAGATTGTCAGTCTGTCCCTGACTGTTCACCATCTTAGTTTAGCATGATAGCATGCTAACATTTTCTAATGAGCACTTCACACTTGATTTTGTTTTGCCGAATGAGGATACGACATAAAAGTCAGGGGATTATTAAGTTCTTAAAATGAATTCTGTGCAGAACATGAAAGCCAAATGTCATCATCCATCCAGTTGTCAAGATATTTCAGTCACAATGTCAATCTGATGGTGGCACTAGAAGATAAGTTAGTGGATCACCAAAGTCATTGCCATTCATCCCATGGGCACTATGGATATGTGTACCACATTTCTTGGCAATCCAAACAATAGTTCTTGAGCTATGTCAGTGAAGATGATATTGGTGTACAGATCGACCAACATGAAGCCATGCTGCTCTTGTGGCTAATTAAGTGTGTTTGTGTGTGTGTGTGTGTGTATGTGTGTGACGTACAGTACAGTATGTTCATGTGTATCTAATATTTAAAGTCTTGACCAGAAAATGGCTTCCCACAGAAAGACCTGCTCCAGCTCTGTTAACTACAGGATAATGTCCAAGCTGCATTGTAATTGGATTATTGATTGCTGTCTACTGCTTGACTGATACCCCAGACAAAGGCAACTAATCCTCCTATCTCTCTGTGCCTTTTTACATTAATGGAGCCCCAAATAGTTTTTGCTTTAGGTCCTTATGAGGTTCAGTATGTGGTGCTGTGTAAATATTTGTATCTCGCTAATGGAAGATGTCAATACTGTGCTATACAGTGTAGGCCTCCATGAGCACCACAGTAACTCTAAAGTGTAAAGACTTAGTAGGGTCAAATGCCTCCAGTTTTTCTTGTTTTCCACGCATTCACATTTGTCTGCCATGTCAGCAAAGCAAATTTTCTCCTTTAAAATTGCTCTTTGAAGTGAAAATTACTTTACAAAAACATTTAAACACATTAGTTGTTAGCTGCTCAAGCGGTATGCCTCTAGGGATGCCAAAATTGGCCTTTCTGACCAGACTGAAATATCTCATCAACTGATGGATTGCCATGACATTTAGTATGGATATTTATGATGCCCAGAGGAGCGCCATCATGAGGTCAGATGTTTTATCTGTGCAATGCAGTGTTCTAAGAACAATGGGCCTCATTCACCAATATCTTCCTAAGTTTTCTCTTAAATATGTTCTTAAGAAAGTTCCTAAGAAAAGTCTACGTCGGATTCATGACGTGTTCTTAAACAGCAGAATTGTCTGAAGCAGAATCTGTGTTCTTAGGATTGATGAATCCCACGTCTTCGTAACTGAAAGCGCGTGCCAGTTGTTCCTAATTAGCATAAGAAAACGCCCCGCAAATTCCCATATTAGGACATGACACTTCCTGTGCACCTCCTGGGAGACAGGTTTTCGGAGATTGTCGGAGCCGCGGTGGAGGAAGTACTGAGGGCTAGATTTATCAAGCCGTTTGCGCCTGTTTCCAGGCGCTAATTGGTCGCAAAGACGGACCTAACCGATGCGGGCTATTTACTAACAGGGCGCACTTGGGTAAAATCGCAGATTGTCTGCCACATGAGCGAGAAGAGACGAGTTGCGCTTCCAATATGCGTTCGTGGGAGGGTCGTGGGGAAAGTGGGAGTTCCACCCAAAAAGGTGGGAGGATAAGCGCAAAGTGCGCCTAATTATATATTCCGTGGTATTTACAAAGACTGCCAGTAAGAGCGCGCCTCTATTCTGCGGGGGAAATTCTCTGCCTCTTAAAAGCAGGTCTAAACCAGCCGCAGTCGAGTTTCCTCGTAGACCTTTATGTGCTGGTGAAATGGCAACAGTCATTTGAGCAAGACGAAGACATAGGCGAGACTGAAAATATTTTTAACACAAGAATTACACCACATCATTTAGCGTTACAGATAAAGCAATATTAGAGTTACTGGAATAAATCAAAGATGAAATTGAATCTCCCACTCAGCGTTCACATCCCATTCCAGCAAATGTTAAACTCCTCGCTACATTACAAATATTGGCATCTGGATCATTTCAAACAGTCATAGTATCAGCAGTGGGAATATCGCAGTCTTCACTCAGCCATATCATAGCACCAAGCATCAAGTACCGCTTTGCTACAGCGCAATTTACGGTATAGTGGGCGGAGAAAGACGCTGATTGCCTGATGGGTGTCAGGGTTGATAAATACTACGCAAAATGTGGAAGCTTAGCGTGCGCTATTACCGAACTCGCATAAACAGACGCTGTGCAAACTGCGCTAGTGTTAGTAAATTAGGCCCTGAATCTCAGTACTTAAATAAAAGTACAAATAACCAGAGACATATTTACTTTAGTAAAAGTAGAAGGTGTCCACTACCACAAACAAGGCCTGGCTTTTAAAAGAAGTTCCTATCCTAACCAGCATAAAACGGAATTGTGTTGTTAGAATCGGAATGCGGTTGGTTTTATTCATGGATGTATTTTATTTTCTTTAACCATGCAAGTAAGCAAATAAAGTGTGTGAAGCAGCAGACATGGGGAGATGTGAAGAGGTCCAGCCAAATAAATAAGATATGAACGCGTCTTACGCAGCCTGGCGGAGGAGAAAACGACGCTGTGGAGAAATAGCCTAGATATAGCAACTTTGATTTAAAAACGGGAATAATAAAAACAAACATTTTCATTTTCACTTTTACCGGAGGCTGTATTACCGAGGGTCAGTGGCGCTGCGCCCGGGCTCTGCAGCACCGGTGCCGGCTTGGATCAGCGGTGCCCCATATATACAGTATCTACGGCAACCCATATATACAGTATCTACGGCAACTAAACTTCACTGGTGAGACAAACGTGTGACGGTCAGGGAGACGTTTTGGCAGGGGGGAAACAGTAGAAAGTATAGATAATTGCTGCAAAATGTAACAAAGTAAAAGTCAAAAGTAGGCTATGCACTATTGAGTCTACTTAAGTAAAGTACAGATACGTGAAAAATGTACTTAAGTACAGTTAGGACGAATTTGTACTTTGTTATATTCTACCACTGCATTTTTGCCATATAAATAGCGATCAATCACCAAATAACGCAGGATTTAATCAGTTTAATTGCTGATGTAAATTGCAGTATTAGTGTTTTTTTTTGCATACTATGACATTTTTTTCAACAAATGATCAGAAATACATTACAGTACAATACTATCATTGTAAACGACTGTAGAATTAAATAAAATGCAGTAAGCAATCATTTGGAGCAAATTGTCATTACTCAAATGCGTAAGAGTGCTTTTCAGTGTTCATAGATTTTGTTCTTAGCTAAGAACAAATCCATCCATCCATCCATCCATCCATCTTCGTCCGCTTATCCGGTTTCGGGTCGCGGGGGGAGCAGCTCCAGCAGGGGACCCCAAACTTCCCTTTTCCGAGCAACATTAACCAGCTCCGACTGGGGGATCCCGAGGCGTTCCCAGGCCAGGTTGGAGATATAATCCCTCCACCTAGTCCTGGGTCTTCCCCGAGGCCTCCTCCCAGCTGGACGTGCCTGAAACACCTCCCTAGGGAGGCGCCCAGGGGGCATCCTTACCAGATGCCCGAACCACCTCAACTGGCTCCTTTCGACGCAAAGGAGCAGCGGCTCTACTCCGAGCTCCTCACGGATGACTGAGCTTCTCACCCTATCTCTAAGGGAGACGCCAGCCACCCTCCTGAGGAAACCCATTTCTGCCGCTTGGATTCAGGAGTTCCTCAACGTGCTCCTTCCACCGCCCTATTACCTCCTCAGTTGAAATCAACAGTGTCCCATCCTTACTGTACACAGCTTGGATGGTTCCCCGCTTCCCCCTCCTGAGGTGGCACGGCAGAGGCTGCAGCCCTTCGGGCCCTTCGGTACCCTGCAACCCAGGGCTCCCTTGTAAAAGAGATTTGATTATCTCAATGGGACATCACCTGGTAAAATAAAGGATAAATTAAAAAAAATAAAACCCTGCCTCCGGAGTCCTCTGGGATAACATATCCCGGAAAGACTCCTTCTTCAGTCGGACGGCTTCCCTGACCACCGTTGTCCAGCACGGTGTTCGTGGGTTACCGCCCCTTGAGGCACCTAAGACCCTAAGACCACAGCTCCTTGCCGCAGCTTCAGCAATTGAAACTTTGAACACTGTCCACTCAGGTCCAATGCCCACAGCCTCCACAGGGATGCACGAAAAGCTCCGCCGGAGGTGTGAGTTGAAAGTCTGTTGGAAAGGGGCCTCCTCCAGACGTTCCCAATTTACCCACACTACCCGTTTGGGCTTACCACGTCTGTCCAGAGTCTTCCCCCACCCCCTGACCCAACTCACCACCAGATGGTGATCAGTTGACAGCTCCGCCCCTATCTTCACCCGAGTGTCCAAAACACATGGCCTCAGATCAGATGAAACCATTATAAAATCGATCATTGACCTTCGGCCTAGGGTGCTCTGGTACCAGGTACACTTATGAGCATCCCTATGTTCGAACATGGTGTTCGTTATAGACAATCCATGACTAGCACAGAAGTCCAACAACAAACACCCACTCTGGTTTAGATCAGGGAGGCCGTTCCTCCCAATCACGCCTCTCCAGGTGTCTCCATCATTGCCCACGTGCGCGTTGAAGTCCCCCAGCAGAACAATGGACTTTTTTGCTTTCGCTACTTTGTGCGCTGTTGCTATTTTACCGGTGGGATAAATGACTTTTGCGCCCGATGCAACATTACTCATAGGTGTGGTTTGGGCGTATTGTGCAATAAACCAATCAGAGCATTATCGCACATTCCCTTTAAAAGCAGGCGTGCTTGTTCCATGGCGGATTGCTATTATGATGGCGGATTTGCTAGGCGCACGCTCTTATTACATCCATGGGCGCACGCCAGGAGCGGTTCACAGCCGAGGAGACTGACGTTTGCTATTGATTTTTCATTTTGACAAAATGTAAATAAAGAAATGTCACAAAAACATACTTTCCGATGTTTTGGGCTCACTCTCTCTGAATCACGAGGTTATGAATGCATGGTGATATTTTTGCAGTGTAGTCTAACATTAGCCTGGGATGACCTCACTATAGACGATGCAGCTCTTCTGTCTCTCCTCTCCCATTCTGCTGCTGCTGGGGCATTTGGGTTAAGTGGCATCGGCACATGCAGTTCAACATCATGTCTCCTTACGTCCTCTAATATTTCCTCATTTATGTCATCAACACATCCATGATTCATTGAAATGCTGTGTAAAACAAGGTCATATTTGTCCTTGTATTTATGTATGGTTTGCAAAAATGGGAACTGCTGGGTCCGTGAGATGAGAGAAGCAAAGTGTATGCGCGGTGTGCCACATTATGGCCAAGCATGCGCCCCTAAAGTAGCACCACTGACTTTAGACTAGCACCACTAACTTTAAAAAGTGGTGCTAGGAAAAACCTGGTCTGTGGCGGAATTTTCTGAAACTGAAAATAGCACTAGGGAACGTTTGCGCCGGAACACGCCTCCTCATTTTGCTTAACCGCCCCCCGGAGCGCAAATACATTCCCTAATTTACCGACATGCGTCTGTGGAGGGAAAAGTGCGCTGGGTGCAACATAGGGCCCTTAGTGTTACTTTGTGTTTAGTGCTAGTTAGCAAATCTCAGCATGCTAACACGCTTGACTGATTGCGAATATAGTAAACGTACCTGCTAAACATCAGCATGTTAGCATAGTCATTGTGAGCATGTTAGCATGCTGACTTTAGCATTTTGCTCAAAACACAGCCTTACAGAGCCGTTAGTGTAGCTGTGAACCCTCAGCCGTGTGTGTAGTCAGTCAGACTAACCCTTATACTTGTTCTAACAGTGCTTTAAAGGAAGTTTGTTAGGTTGTTGAAATCTTTGAAAAACTAACATGACATGACTTCCCATTATTGTGTGAACACACAAAAGTCCAGGCTGGAAAACAATATAAATGTTTAAGGTCTGCAGCAGAGTACTAAATGTCATCAACAATACAACATATTACAGTGCAGGACTGTAAAGTACAGTAACCCATAGCACATAACAGAACAGTAAAGTAAAAGAGCAGTCGGAGCAAGAGGGGTCCAGCAGCCGCTGGGTCAGCTTCTCTCTCCCTGTCTCATATCTTAGACCCTATTCATCGCTGTAATGCGTGTAATGAAGCGCTGTGAGGCTGAGAGTCCACTGCAGCAAAATGTTTTTACTCCAGTGGAGTTATTACTCTTCCACTGTAGGACAGCAGAGGAAGGAATGGACGCTGACTCAGCACACACTGTCTGTTCAGACCAGTAGTCGTTGTTTTATATGTGCACCTTTTAGGAGCACCTTTGCCAAGATACAAAGTGCCAGTGATTGAACCGTGCCATAATGTGAGTCTGAGTGAGAAATTATTCATGTGCTGGCAGTGTGACCACGTAGAGGAGCCCTGTCTCATACAGTATGACCTTGCCTGTGCTGCATTCATTACAGCATGCCTACAGAACACAGGCATCACCATCATGTTAAGCCTGCTTTCCATCACTTGGATTAAATGTAATAATAATAAAAATGACCATTTATAACTACCGTTATGAACTCTACATACATAGTTTTTAGTGATTTATATTGTTATTCCAATCCGAATCAAAAAAAGGTGTATTGCCACAGCCAATTACACTTACGAGGAATTTGCCTTGGTGATTGGTGCATACATAACAAACATATTAAGCATTAATATAAAATAAACAATAAATACAAATAGCTTTTTAACATAAGAAAAAAGGAGGCTAAAGAACCATATACAGTTCAGTTCCGCTTCTTACATTACTTGTTACATCCCTGGTTTTAACACTTATGTGTATGTGTGCACTGCTAAGCGTCCTGCTTTTCATTCATTGTCTATGTGAGCAGCCGTGCAATGCATTTCAGTAGCGTCGCGGGGACTTTGGAGAAGCGGGACATTGAGTCGCCCGCTCCTCATTTGCATAAAGTTGAATCAAAATGCAAATAAGGAGTAGGCAGCTCGACTCGCCACCTCTCAAAAACTCACGAAAATCTTTTAAACTGACCGGTGACACATAAAACGTTTTCAGAAACACATTTCGATAAGAGAAAGTTGCCATTGTGTTTTGAAATCCAGGAGCAAACGGCCCCAAAAAGTGTTCGTCGAATCAGATGCAGCTATTGGGGTGGGCAACTACTTTTAGGGCAAAAAATGAATTAGGTTAGGTAAGATAAGATGTATTGATCCCCCAATAGTAAAATCAAGCAAATAGAGTATACGTATAAATATTTGACCAAAATATGTTTAAGCCAGCAAGAAGAAGGCATTGAAACATTATTATAGCATTTGGACCTTCCTGCTGGGAAATACAATTTCCAGAAAATATAAATGATCAAATAAACTAACAGAGGAACTAAGAACAATACGGGCGCTGGTAGCGCACTTGTTAGAGCGTGAGCCTTATGTCCTCAGCAGGGGCCCCAGTTTAACGCCGACCCACGGCCCTTTGCTCTATGTTGTCCCCTCTCTCTCCCCCTTCCCTGTCTATCTCCATTGCACTCACAAACTAAGGCAAAGAGCACAAAATATAATCTTAATTAAACATGAAAGAACTAGAAGGAGAGTGCAGACCTCTGCCCTATGTCACAATGTTAATGCAGTGTGAACTTTCCCAGTCGGGAACACATGTTTCCTGTTATTCCGACACCACATGAATGCAGCACAAACGCCCTATCTTGAAATGTAACAGAAGTGAAAAATAATTTCCCTCCGGCGACTCGGATCCCCTCCAACATGTAAAGGGGTTCTTCCTTGACCCTACACTCTTCCACAAGGTTTCATGAAAATCGGGCCAGTAGCTTTTCCATAATCCTAACGACAAACAAACGGACAAATGGACAAACAGACAGACAAAACAAAAGAGAAATCTGGAGTGTCTTATGGAGTATTTTTTTGTATCTAGTGAAAATGTGTGGATGGGGGTGCATAGGGGGACACTGGACTATTGACCTCAGTCTTACTATGGGGCCTGATTGAAATGCAATCCAAACAACAGTCCTTTAATAAATAAGACGTGTGAAAGCTTTAATTGTTTTTGGCACTGTGTCCAAGAGGTGTTGATTTGACTGGGATATTTTGAGGCTGTACTTGGTGCTGATGTTGCATATGATTGCATTGTAAGATGTTTGTTATATTTGTGCCTCCCCATATAAGCAGGAAAAAGACTGTTGTGTTGGATTGCAATATAATGCAGACTTTTCTGCTAATTTTTGTGTATAGTATCATGTGATCCGTCACAGTGGACTCACCATTTAAAACCATAGAGCAGTGTTAAAGGTTCTCCCTGGCATTATTTACTCCTCATAGTCCTATTGTGCTTGTTTGTATGTGCATGTGTGTTTGTGCTGTAATCAATGTGTAATTGTACTTTTAATGTTAATTTATTCATGTTATAATAATAATAATTAGGGCTGTCAAAATTTTTAGAATTAGAAATGCACCATGTAACAATAAAGCCGCCATTCCGCTCTCAGATATATCACTGGTGATCACCACAGCACTAATCATTACATCCCTCACAGAAAGATTGACTGGCCCTCTCATTCTATCAGGATACTGGAGCTCACTTTTATTGTTCCACTTACCACCAGCATAGATCTCACACACACACATGCACGCACGCACAAATGCACAAACGCACGCACGCACACACACACACACACACACACACACACACACACAGAGTCCTGCACAGTCTGCTGTTGCTTACTGGAAACCTCTCAGCCTCTGGGCCAAACGAAATTAACGCAGCTGTGTTTGTTTACTTCATGCGGCGGCTGAGAAACGTAATACGTCTACATAACAGCAGGCGGCGCTACTCTGTATTGTTGCCCAAGTAATGAAAACCGGCAGCTGATTGGACGAACGCGTCACATGGGTTTGTTTTCTCCGAAAATCCAAAGCCAGACTGTCATGGCGGCCGTTCAGAATACGATCTCATATTGTACTAAAATAGTTCACCGAAACATGTTTCTGAAAACATTTTAAGCGAGAAATAGGCCGTGCAGTTGCTGAATCTGTCTTCATTTCAGCTCAACAAAGGTCAGTTTAGAAGATTTTCGTCAGATTTTGAGAGACTAGTCACCTCATTCCGCTCGCCATTTTCCGGGTGAGTCCCGACTGCCCTGCCGCCGACTGAACTCTCGGCTCGTTGGAGATGAACTGAACTCTCGGCTCGTTGGAGATGAACTGAACTCTCGGCTCGTTGGAGATGAACTGCTCCTCGCCTGTAAAGTAGACGAGAGCGGGCGACAGCAGCCGGAGACGGGGACAGTTTCTAGCCGTTTCAGCAGCCTTCAGCAGGACTAAATAAGCCAAATTGTTGCTGCTGTTGTTCTGAAAGATATTAAACATTCTGAACTTAGCAGAACCTTTCCTTGTTTGGTTTTTTCTTCATATTTGCAAAGTTAAGTGATTTAGCATTTAAATATCCATTATTATAAGCTTCAGTCTCAATTTAAAAAAGTGATTAATTGCAATTAATTACAGCAAATTGTGCAATTAATTAGTTCATTTTTTTTTATCAATTGACAGCCCTAATAATAATATTAACTTTATGTGTATAGCACCTTTAAAAACAGTAGTTTACAAAGTGCTTTGCCCGTGGAAATAAATGATCTAAATTAATAAACATCAAATCAACACACATAAATACACAACATTGTAATAGTAAAAAAGGAAAGATGTGTCAGCTCTAAAAGGGCAAAATGACAACAACAAAAAAGTTTAAAATAATACTAATGTTTTATGAATAAATCCATGTCAGGTTCAGGCCAAGTTTCAGACTATATAGTACTATAGTACATAAAATCACTTAGCTATACTACCGTAAGTAAGTACAGTAAGTAGGAGCTATCAAATTCTCTACAAGCTCTCGGCTTAAGTGGAGTGTCTCTTCCTGTCATTTCCAAATGGCTGGGTCAGACAGAGCTCTACATGGATATTTAAAGAGTGTCTGTATTCTAATAAATGTTCCTGTAAATTGTACATTTCTCTTACAGTTAGTTTTAGTCATCTAGTTTCATGTGACACAACGTTACAGTGCTGCAGAGTGAAAGGAATAAAATAAAACTAATCTTCCATTAGTTTGTTGTCCAGCAGGACTGTATAACTTTTGCCTTGACCTTTATCTTGTGCCTGTGGTCAGTGCTACAGCCCTCAGACACAGCAGGTAGAAAATAGTGTCAAGAACAATATAGTCTATATCCACGACATTCCACTTCCGGGATTGCTCCGTTGCCCCTTTAAATTCCCCTGAATCTCACTCTTTTCAGCCGGATGTCCGTCCCCTTCCTCTTTCTCTGTGTTGGCGTTCTAACCTCCGGTGGATTTGTGAGGACTATGGTTAACTGCTCCTCAGATCTCTGCAGGGTAAATCCAGACAGCTAGCTAGACTATCTGTCCAATCTGAGTTTTCTGTTGCACGACTAAAACTACTTTTGAAACGTCCACATGTTCCACCAGAACAAGTTCCTTCCTGAGACTATTTAGCAGAGACTCTGTGGCTCTGCCCGGTGCTTAGCGCCTCCCAAGACGATTGTGATTGGTTTAAAGAAATGCCAATAAACCAGAGCACGTTTTTCTCCCATCCAGGAATGCTGTCTGACTAGCTAGACCCTCCTCCACAGCGCTGTGGAGGAAGGTCTAGCAAAGGAAGACTAAGAAGGATACATCAGCAGTCTGTTTTTTTTATAGAAACATTGGAAATCCATTAAGGTTCTCTCTGGAAATATTTCATAGTGCAGAGCATCTCCAGGTCAGAGCATGTACTGCTAAAACAGCCCACAGCGTGTGCTTGAGATGGGTGTCAGATTGAATTCCTCCATGTCATCCAACACGCTTCGCTCGCTGCCCTTTTAAACCTTTTTCAAGCACCTTTTGTAATAGATTTTCCTTGTGATGATTTAGGATAAAAATAGTTCTGGACCAAAAAAAATATACACATTCATAAAACATCTATGGCATTTACTTGATCCTGTTTGCAATCACAGGTTAAGACTTTGGTTGTAAATAAAGATTACTATTGTTTTTAAAAAGATAAACTTTATATTGTTTTAGAAAGGGAAGTCTTATATAAATATTGAGACGTTCTTTGCTCGCCTTCCTGCACAGGTGCTGCAGTTTTTCTACCCATGTGTGCTTGTTCGGCTGTTTTAAATGTAACAAATGGTGTCATCACTGCTAAATAAGCTTTCTTAGGATTAACACTCTTAACGTCTAGTTTTACAGCAGTGACCCTTTCCCTCCAGCCACCAATCCACTGACATGTGCCGCTACACTGTACTGTAGATCAACTGAATAGCGCTACAGCTCTCATCCACAGTTACACTGAGACAGAACTGCAACCATAGCAATGTCAATACATCCAGAGGGAATTATATCCTGCCTATAATGAGCAATCAAAAGGTAAACCCTCAGAAGCATTGCTTTTTATAATTAATTAATTTAATTTATATTAAAATGTGTACAAATTGTAATTCCAAAACTGTTGCAGGGGTTGCTGTTGTTTGCACAATTTTCTCAAATTACCACACAACATTTAATTTAACAGCACAATGCTGATACTTTTTTCCATATTACATATTAAATAACACTTTGAGCTTTTTCTTTAGAGGACTGCAAGACATAAATGATTTTATAGTTAAGACAACTTGAGGAAAGAAATGACTGGGCTTTGGTCACACATCTCAAAAGCAGTTCCTGAAGGTCACAATCTATGAAACGAATCCCAATTTTAAGCAACTCTTAACGGATATACTTTTTTTTTTTTTAAATTCTGTTACAACAGTCCATGTGTCAACTCGATTCTAAATATTTAATTACACTAATTATTATTTCGCATAATTGTATTATTTATTTAATATTATTTATTAGATATTTATTATTTAATATAGAAAATGTATCCAATTTTCTTTCAGCAGGAAGTCACTTCAGAATCAGAAGTTTTGGTGCATAACTATAAACACAAAAAGACCTAAAACGCAAAAGTCAAGACACATAATAGAAAAAATAATAAAAAACAAATAGAAAATTTGCAAAAAATATATAGAAATATGTTAAAATGTGTATCTGCTTTTAAAATGTACAGTTGTATGCAGCAATGTGCAAAATATTGACCAGGGTAGGGAATGTGCCAAGCTCCAGTACCTCACTACATACAGTATATTCTTTCACTGCCATGAGCCTTCAGCCGTGTCTCCAAGGAAATGGCCTTAGATGTACCAACCGTTGAGTCCAAACAACAGACGTTGTCTCCTGATGGGCGTCGAGCAGCTGTTGCTTGAGGATTATAAGCCACTGCCTTTTCTCACGCCATAACAAAGCTTACCGGTAATTCTCCTTAATCATGCTTATTGCTGCTATTGTCATCAGCTGTTTCCCTTTGAAGGCCAATCCAGACTCTTACCTTATTTAACTTTATTCAATTCAATTCAATTTTATGTATAGTATCAAATTATAACAAGAGTTATCTCAAGACACTTTACAAATAGAGTAATTCTAGACCACACTCTATAATTTACAAAGACCCAACAATTCCAATAATTCCCATAAGAGCAAGCGTTTAGTGCAACAGTGGTGAGGAAAAACTCCCTTTTAGGGAGAAACCTTGAGTGGTGAGTAAATCTTCCTTTTAGGGAGAAACCTCGGACAGACCCAGGCTCTTGGTGGGCGGTGTCTGACGGTGCCAGTTGGGGGTATTCTCATGTATAGGGGACACAGTAAAGCGGATTGTGCCCAAAGTTTAGAAAATATAGAGCTTTGGTAGTCTGGCTATCAGCAGACCAAGCTCAATCTTTTAATATTGAACATTAGTCTGGGGCATCTGCTCTGTAGGTTCTACTGCACAAGAGGTGTGATCAACAGGCATAGTTCAAATGACTCTGTATGCAATTGGATAGTCCTTCAACCAATCAGACCAAGGAGCCGGGTGACGTAGAAGCGACAGCGGCATCAACGGGTTGCTGCGCTTTGGTGAATGTAAACAAGAAGCTGCTTGGTCGCTTCTCTATTGTCATCGTGTTAAACCCGCCAATAGCGCGCCAGGTGGATAAGCTAGTTTGTGATTGGTCCCCGCAAAATTGTAACAGAAGCAGAATAGATAAACGTACAGGTTTCCAGCCTGAGCTGCAGGGAGAAATCACATCGCCGGCAGATCGGGCTGGGGTTACCCAGTCTAGAGCTTTGGAGTATTTAAATAAGATTGGCTGGGATCCGTCATATTTGGCTGGTTCACTGCCGTGTGTGTGTGTGTGTGTGTGTGTGTGTGTGTGTGTGTGTGTGTGTGTGTGTGTGTGTGTGTGTGTGTATTTTCCAGCTTCCCTGCGTCACATGCATTATGGATTAGTGGTGTTGTCCTGTGTTTGTCTGTGATTTGATCCTAGTGGAAGGCAAAGTTGGAGATGGGAGCTTGTTCATTGGTGGGCTGTTGAGTTGGCCCTGCTGTAACTCCAGACCTCTTCTGTCCCCTTCACATTCAGCCCTACTGGCATCTGTGACGCTGCTGAAATGACCATAATGCATCTAACCAACAAGAAAGTCAGAGGGTGACTACTGGTCATAATAAATAACATATATATATATATATATATATATATATATATATATATATACATATATATATTATACTGGGGTCTTATTGAGAAACATCAACACAAAAACTAATTTTGAAAAATTGGTTTCCTTATATTCACTTTCTTAATTAACAATATTGTGAAATCTTTACAAAACTGTCAAGTCCACCTTTATTAATGGGAATACAAATGTATATGTTTTTGTGGTTCAAGTTTTCCTCATTTCTCTCTCCCCTCATTTCTGTCACCTCTCTTCTGTGTAACTCTTATAAGGGAATCAAAAATGCCTTAAAATACTTTAAAAATTATTTTGGATGAAATATTTTGTTGTCATTGCTGAAAAAGGTTCTTAAATGGCGACCTGAAATTAAAAAAAGGCTGGTTGAAACCATTTTTCTCTCTGACTTATATTATGGAGATTTTATCATTAGAAATGCACCATATAACAATAAAGCCGCCATTCCGCTCTCAGATTTATCACTGGTGATCACCACAGCACTAATCATTACATCCCTCACAGAAAGATTGACTGGCCCTCTCATTCTATCAGGATACTGGAGCTCACTTTTATTGTTCCACTTACCACCAGCATAGATCTCACACACACACATGCACGCACGCACAAATGCACAAACGCACGCACGCACACACACACACACACACACAGAGTCCTGCACAGTCTGCTGTTGCTTACTGGAAACCTCTCAGCCTCTGGGCCAAAGCAGGCCAGCGTTGCCTTCTAAAATCAACCAGAGCTAGTCAGTGGATCCCCTCTGTTCTTACACTAACAACCCATTTCCTGCTTGATTATTTATGATCCTGCCAGATAATCTAGTCTTAGATCAATTACACTGTGCAACCTATGAGCCGCATATTACAGTGACGGTGAATAAATCTGCCAGTGGGAGACATCTGATGAAATTTAAAGCCCGTTGGCATGAATTCAATACTTAATCTGTTCCTTGAATAGAATACATTTCATCTCCGGTCAGTGGATTTAACAACAGAAGTGTGATAGGAAGCTCCATGTTAGCACATATTTAATAAAAGGGCTTTAGTAATAGACACTTTACAGTCTTGATACAGTGCTGCCCTCTGCTGAAAGATGAGGGGAAATGCATTTGGTGTATTCAATCTTTCTTCTTCTTCACTTCTTGGCTTCTAGTTTCTGGTTGATGGACAGTGGGTAGATTTTTATTTTCAAGTATTCTTATCACTGTACAACTAAGCTAAGCTAAAATAAATTTAATTAAAATACTTAATTTAACAGCTGTTCCATTCCATTTTAAATGACTCACGTTGTAAGCATTGTATTTCATGCTCTCTCTCTCTCTCTCTCTCTCTCTCTCTCTCTCTCTCTCTCTCTCTCTCTCTCTCTCTTCTCTCTCTCTCTCCGTTTTGCAGGTATTTTATTTTCAACATTAGTGTTCGGTCCGGCCTGTGGCTTCATCTTAGGTTCTGTCTGTACCAAAGTCTACGTGGATGCAGTCTTCATCGACACTAGTGAGTTGGCAGTTAGTTTTTCTTTGTATTTCTTTAGATGCATCCTTAAATTATGTTCATTTTCATTGTAATAGTTATATTTGTATTGACCCTACTGGGATAATTAAGACTATTACAATATTATACCACAATAGAAACATTAAAGGTCCCATGGCATGAAAATGTAACTTTATGAGGTTTTTTTAACATTAATGTGAGTTCCCCCAGCCTGCCTATGGTCCCCAAGTGGCTAGAAATGGTGATAGGTGTAAACCGAGCCCTTATGAGGTCATAAGGAGCAAGGTTACCTCCCCTTTCTCTGCTTTGCCCGCCCAGAGAATTTGGCCCTCCCATGAGAGAGAGAGAGAGACATCATGGCTTTCAAACGAGAAAAGTGGCAGTTGGTCAAGGCCACACCCCCACCCAGGAAAGCTCATTGTGGGACTGTCTTTAGTGGCTTTAATTCTGGACCAAGGCTGAATTTCGGGAAAGAGACTTCAGATACAGTATTAGGGGACCACTAAGGTCTATATAAAAGAGACTTCAGATACAGTATTAGGGGACCACTAAGGTCTATATAAAAGAGACTTCAGATACAGTATTAGGGGACCACTAAGGTCTATATAAAAGAGACTTCAGATACAGTATTAGGGGACCACTAAGGTCTATATAAAAGCATCCAAAGAGCACAATGTCATGGGACCTTTAAGAAAGAATTAACAAATTTCAATTTCTTCAAATTGATCTATGAAATTTCCTCTTATGACATCATTCAACATCCATCCATTGTGGTAAATTTCCCTACCTCTTGTCCAGGTAAACTGGACATCACCCCAGATGACCCTCGCTGGATTGGGGCGTGGTGGGCTGGCTTCCTCCTTTGTGGTGCCTTACTCTTCCTGTCGGCTCTCTTCATGTTCGGCTTCCCGCAGGCGCTGGACGAGCAGGACATGGACGGTGGAGGGGAGAGTGAGCAGGCCATGCTGCCTTCTTCCCTGACCATGGAGTACCAGGGCTCTAAACCCAACGGGGCCATTCATGGCTTTGATATAAACAGCGGACTCTCAGTTTGTGAGCATCTGAGAGGTAAGGAGAAGCACGGAGGGGAGGAGGGACTGAGGAAAAAAGGTTGAAGAGAAGTGGGAAATTTCAAAATATAACATTAGATTTGGATAATGAAAAGTCTTCGAAATGATCATTTTCTCTGTCCTTCCTGTCTCTTTTCTCCCTTTTCTTCTCAATTGACCCAGTAATCCCCAGGGTAACCCGGCACCTTCTCTCTAATCCGGTGTTCAGCTGCATCACGCTTGCAGCCTGCATGGAGATTGCTGTGGTTGCTGGCTTTGCTGCCTTCTTGGGAAAATACCTGGAGCAGCAGTTCAACCTTACCACCTCCTCAGCCAATCAGCTGCTAGGTAGGCGGATCATAATCTTGTCCTAGTGGCAAACCTTTATTGTTCTGTTCTGTTTTACAATCAAACAAAAAAAATGGAATATAATGACCACATTTGTGCAGCGCAGAGACCATTACTAAGCACAATCCCAGTAAACGACTTTGGAAATATTGAACATAACCTTGTCTTTTCCTCCCCAGGTATGACAGCCATCCCCTGTGCCTGTCTGGGTATCTTCCTGGGGGGGCTGCTGGTGAAGAAGCTGAACCTGTCAGCTCTGGGCGCTGTCCGCATGGCCATGATGGTCAACCTGGTGTCCACTGCATGCTACGTCTCTTTCCTCTTCTTGGGCTGTGACACTGGACCTGTCGCCGGTGTTACTGTAGCCTATGGCAACGAGTAAGCAGGGAAACCTACTGATACATTTTTTCAAAAAAAATATTCTATTTACGCATGACTTGCACTTCAGACATGCTAGATGCTAAATAAATGCTAAAATTCTAAAATAATGCAATGGATTGCAACCTTTTTTGTTTAGATATAACTATAAAGCTATTAGCGTTGATACCATTTCTGTTTACATTAATACCTTGTGTATTAATACAGAATTCAAGTCTTGTGTAAGAGACTGTGAAATAGCCAAAAACTACCATTCTTGTCACTATGAGAGACAAAATGATCAAACTGGGAGGTTTTGTTGCTGATTTATGGATCGCCTCACAATAATTGTGCATTAACAGTAAAATATCAGCAATCTTAAATTTGATGTTTAAAATGACAGATAACAGGCATTCAGAGTGTTTCTGCACTGCACTTCATGGGTTGAAACCTTAAGGTATATTGTAATTCTAGTGTTATGCATTTGACAGCTCTCAGAAATATTTGCGTTTACATCTCTGGTTACTTTGTGCCGTAACCCGGAGTTTTTTTACACCTCCGAGATGAATCTCTCATCGTCCATGGTGTTGTTGAGGAGACGTATACAATATTAGGGGTGTCTTTTGGTAAATTAACTGGATGCTCTTGCTATTTCACTTCCTGCCCGGCTGTTTGAACACCCCGCGCCGTGCTTGAAAGACGTATCGGAGCGGAGAGACGCTTCTCGCAGGCTTCTGGGACACGCCGTGACGCGGGTGGTGGAATATCAAGCATTGATTTGAATGGCCGTGATTGGAGAAGAAATAGGTGTTAGTGTGCAATGGTAGAATGCTCAGCCCATGGAGTGTCCGATATAATCAAGTGCTGATTTACTATTTAAAAATGAATGTAAGTGATACAAAAGTGAGAAGGACAAAACTATGTATATGATTGTCACTATAGTTCCTGTGGTTGTTTCCACTTGATGTGAACGTCGTACATATGTATGTTCCCTAACATGAACTTGGACCTCCTCCATAGGACGTTGCTTTCCTGGCAGCGACCTGAGTCAGCGTGCATCAATAACTGTAACTGCTACACAGCATCAGTGAGCCCTGTCTGTGGTTCCAATGGAATCACCTACCTCTCAGCCTGCTTCGCTGGCTGCACCAAACCAGTGAGTGAAGAGGTCAACACTGACTGAAATGAGCTCTATCATGTTGACATTGGACACCGGAGAGTTTGAACTAAATGACAGAGACAAGAAGCACATACATACATACATACATACATACATACATACATACATACATACATACATAGAGTAGAGCAGTTCTGCTTTAGATCTCAATTTTTACAGGGGGATACCAACATTTTGTTCTCATTTCTTTGTCTTTGTGTTAGAACCTGACCGGTTGCACGTGTATATCCAGCACCAGTGAAGATGCGGTGGCTTTACCAGGGAAGTGTCCCAGTCCAGGCTGTCAGCAGGCCTTCCTCACTTTCCTTTGTGTTATCTGTGTGTGCAGCATGATCGGAGCTATGGCCCAGACACCCTCTGTCATCATCCTTATCAGGTAAGGAGACCTGTTGCTATACACAGACCGCCCACAAGAGGGGGCTGTTGACATGTATAGCTGCTTAAAGGCAAACTCATTCATGAGTCATCTGTGGTACAGACAGTGGTGGAATGTAACTAAGTACACTTACTGTACTACTGCACTGTACTTGAGTACAATTTTGAGGTACATGTACTTTACTTGAGTAATTTTATGCTACTTCATACTTATATTCCACTATATTTTGGAGTCAATATTTAACTTATTACTCCACTACATTTATTTGATAACTTTAGTTACTAGTTACTTTGAAGATTCAGATTCTTAATGTAAAATATAACTCAGTTTATAGATTATGATATGTTATCATATATTAAGATTAACCCAGCAGTGTATAAAGCAATTCAAATGAGCCCCCATCTCTTTACCAGCTGCAACGTTAAAGTGATGTACACATCAATGCATCAATAACTATAAATCTTTATCTACAAAAAGGAGGGCCTGCTGAAAGAGTTTGGGAACCACTGCCCTAGTAGCAGAGAGAGTGCAGGGGCAGGGGGGTTGTTTAGTTGAATATGTTAGTCTAGTCTGCCTGACTCATTGATCCTTTATCTGACTGAGGTTTGTGCAAGTTAGAATCTATGGCCCCGACAATGGCTCTGAAATATCAATAGCCTAACTGTGCTGTGTATTAATAAATCCATGGCGCTGTCTGTGGTGCTGAAGTAGCAGACAGATTTGTAATTGTGACTTTTTCCTATTCTATCTATTTATTTGTCTGTACTATCTGTAATATTCTCCTAACTATATCACTACAACATAAAGTAAATTATGCATATCTGTATATATATATATATATAGTAAAGTTTACATTTCTGGTTTATTACAACTTGGGGCTTATTTTCATACTTGTGGCCATATGTCAATAGATATACATCATTATTACAGATAGAATAACATTGTTATTTCCATGATCTGGTAACATGGCGACATTGCTAAAAAAACTAAATAAATTTAAAATAAGGCAGCTAGGGGAAAAACACGAACAATCAGAGGATTATTCCTGTTTTTAAAAATAGTTTAGCAATTTGGGAAATTAACACATATTCTTGCCATTCAAAAACAGTTATATTATAGCATTTCTTTCATATTTTTATTGTAATTTTGTATTCTATATTTATGTTATTGACTGCTGCTACTTTTCTTTTATTTATATTTTCTCTTAATATGTTTATTGAATGCACCAGACTCCAAGGCAAATCTTATTCTGATACTGATTCTGATTTGCTTTCTTGCCAAGAGATAGATTAGAAGATCAATACCACTCTTGTGTGTATGGTAAATATAAAGCTACAGTCAACTGCCGGTAAGCTTAGCTTAGCATGAGACTGGAAACGAGGAAACCTGGCTCTGCTTTATTTTTACCTCCAAATAAAGTGTTAGAAGTCTAAACTGTTGGATTGTTTCCAATCTGTCTGATTTCAAACTTTGTTGTTGTCGCCATATTCCTAGATCACAGCAATAGCTGCTTTGGTGTGAACAATGTTATTGTAACTTAAAGAGTTGATGGCCCAAGTTACCTAAATCAGTCCAAGTTTTTTATAAATCAAAATGAACCGGCAACTGGCCGGATTTGAGTATTTAGCTCACAAGTACAAAGCTTTTATGCCAATTCTGTCTTTGTTTTCAGAACTGTGAGTCCAGAGCTGAAATCTTATGCCCTTGGAGTTCTGTTCCTGCTCCTGAGACTGATAGGTAAGACATTTTATAAAATTACTTCCAATCCTTACAGTAACTGTCATGCATTTATGTATTGTTACACATTCTGTACTAAATCACACACTGCTGTGTTTATGACATGTCCACTGTCACCTGTAGTTTTGCTCTGCGATGTAAATCTCAGAGCATTTTTTCACCTTGGTTGAAACAGAACTCATCTGTCTGTCTGTGCGGATATAAAGAAAATTCAAACTGGTATGTTTTTTGAACTTCTGACCCGCTGTCTGTCCACAATCCTCTCCTGTTCCAGGCTTCATCCCTCCACCTCTGATCTTCGGCATGGGCATTGACTCCACCTGTCTGTTCTGGAGCTCTGTCTGCGGCGAGAAGGGAGCCTGCATGCTGTATGACAACGTGGCCTACAGGCATCTGTACGTCAGCATAGCCATCGTCCTCAAGTCCTCGGCCTTTGTCCTGTACACAACCACGTGGCAGTGTTTGAGAAAGAACTACAGGAAATACATCAAGAACAGCGAGGGTTACCTCACACCCACTGAACTCTTCGCCTCCAATGTGACTCTGGACAATTTGGGCAAGGAGATCACCCAGAACCCAGCCAACAGGACAAAGTTCATATACAACCTGGAGGACCAAGAGATGTGTGACAACATGGAGTCAGTTTTATAGTGGCTGTCTGCTGGCACTGCAGACTGGAGCTGAGGCTGTAAATGTGCAACTGATCTGATATTCCTTGGGTGTCGTATCAGTGTAGAAGAATGTTCTCAGTAAGGGTCTTATCTTCTTCTCACATAAAACATCAGACATAATGAAAAAACTGAAGAGATGTTTCTCAAAATGTTCTATATCCACATTGCACTTTTTTACTAAAATACAGTTGTTCTTTTGTTTTTTGACATTTCCTTAATTTGACAGCAGAATAGAGATTGACAGCAAACACGAGGAAAGAAACGACATGGAATGACGCCCCTGAAATGATCTTCTTTAGTTTAACTTCATTAACAGTTCAGTTCAAATTGCCGTCATATTAGATTTAGATTAGTTAGAGACCAGCTAGACCAGAGCTCTGTGAGAAGCAGAAATCTGACATTTTGGTTATTCATTAGCTTTATTAGACAGTTTATGTTTTTTTTTTAGAAGGAAGTGCTTCTCAGGTCCAGATGCCAGATAGAAAGGATGACAGTTATCATAGTTGTTTGTAATAACTGATGCATATTTTAGCCCATGGTTGGAGTACTTCTCCAAACAAACAGAACATACAACTACAGACTTATTAATAGACTTGTGTGTTCCCTCAATCAATTCGTTAAAAGTTTTAAAAGTTTAACATAACGAATAGGAAAAACCAGATATGCATTGACTACAGAGGCACATCACACAAGAAGCAAAGGCAAACCAACAAATCAGCAACAACAAGAAGTAGGAGTACAGGAAGAGCCATAATCCTAGTAACATATTACATCAACACCAGAGAGGTCTCGACTCGAGGCGGCCCTATTTCATGGCTAATCGTTAAAGCCTCTGAGCATCAGAGTCCAAATTTAAAATAAGCATAGACAAAATATGGACCCCAATTAATTTCTAACCCATTACACAATGCCTGCATTTCTCTTTCATCTTAATACAGTTAGCAGTGGACATTTGATGGAAGCTGTAGTTTTGAAAAGAAATCATATTTGTGCGTTTATTGTTTAATATCTTCTGAAAAGTGAAGATTACAACAATACTGTTACAGAAACTCCCTTTTTTTGTCACCAGTCATTTTGCTAGAGTAGAGGTCACTGTGCCTCAAAGGGTGGATATTCCATTTTGGAAGCAAACTCTTCAGTTTGAGTTGCACATATTATTCAGATTAAAAAAAGAAAAATAAGGAACATAGTCTTTTTCAAAAGCTTTCAATGTAATTTGCCCGTTCTTGTTCTAGAGGTCAGTTTAGGACATTTGTTGAAGTTAGAGGAGAGTTGAGCCAGTATGTTATAATTATCCCTTTACGGTGTCATAGTGTGGAGTTTTGCTATGAATGCTGGACAAGATTCTGAGACAAATTTTCTGTTTCAGAGTCACAGAATGGTTTTTTTTCTTCTTTTTTTTACACGTCACACCATTTTGTTGAAATTAAGTCTTTACTCTTTGGCATTTTTAAAATGTAGGTGCAAGTTTCAAAAGTAAATATAAAAAAAATAAAAAGTCCTTATAGGGGTTTAGCTGATGATCTAAAAAGCAACGGACCATGAGAGAGGATAAAGGACTTTGGTGGCCCACCTATGAATAGTTGGACAATACCTACAGTACATGAGCTGATTCAGTAACTGAACCTGTGACATTTCGGTTACATGACTATCTCTCTATCTACTGATTTGACCATTTCACCATTATAATTCTGCCAGGAACACTCATGTCAATGACAAATGGAGAGAGAATTACAGTTTGACTTGGTGGTGTAATTCTACTCCTAGGGGATGCCCCTGCAGCAGTAATGCATGGAATACACAGCAACATGATAAATAACAAGCAGGGAATATTGCAAATAAGACTCTCCAGGGTACATGTATGTAGTAGGGCCAAAGCTGGTGGAGGCTGTGGGGGAGGAGGCCTTCAACAATACAATCAGTAACAGCAGCAAAGCTCACATGAGCGTACAGAGTGTGAAGGCATTTAAGTAGAATGCCAAGTCAAGGCACTGAGACATGATGATTGTGGTAGGCTAGCTGTCAGCAGACACAGCATAGCATGACGCACAGTGTCCAGCCAGAATTAGTTAATTTAAAAGCATGCTGATAATGCATGCAATGATAAAAAATATATATATTTAGTATGTCACTAAGCTGCACAGACTCTGTGGTTTGGTGGCCATGGTAATGGTTAAATACACATTTAACTTCAATGGCCTCTAAATTATATCTAAGACCATGGAAAAGCTTTATAATGCATACTGCATTGTGATGTTGAAAGTTTTTAGCAAACCTCAGATGACTCATAATCACTCACACTGCAGTGATTGTCTAAAAACAGATTGGTTTTTTTCGAATGGTAATTTTGTTTTTAGGAATTCTATGGGATTCTGATTTCTGACATATCCAGTTTATATAGAGAATATATTGTTTTTCCTGGCTTACTTTGTAAGTATTTAATATGTTTTGCATCAAAAATATGGACCTTTGTCCAGCCACTCACCATCGCAATAGTCTAGATATCATCCCTTTGATGTTTGGAGGTGGGGGTTAAAGGAGTATTCTAACATTTTTAAAAAAAAAAAAAAAAAAAAAAAAAAAAAAAAAGCTTTTTTACTTTCTTGCCGAGAATTAAACAAGAAGATCGATATCACTCTCATATTTGTACGGTAAATATGAAGCTAGAGCTAGTACCGGCTTAGCTTAAACACTGGAAATAGGGGCAACGTGCTAGCCTGGCTTTGTCCAAAAGTTTAAAAAATCCACCTACCAACCTAAAGCTAATTTTTTTTTTCAATCCATACAAAACTGTAAAAACAAGTTGTTGCCTTTGATGGGTTGCCTGGCAACTTCACAGCGGTGACAAGACTCCAGGAAGTCACTGCACACCGCCAAGGAATAGTCGTGCACATAACCCCTCCGTCACAGTGAAACATGTCAGTTATACTTCTGGTTTTTGGATGGTTTAAACATATTAGATATAAGGTGTTAATAGATTAGTTTAAGAGATACTGCTAGGCAGATTTTATTTCCAGAGTTAGGCTAACGGTTCCCCTCATTTTCTATATTTGTGCTAAGCTAAGCTAACCAGCTCCTGGTTGTACCCTACAGACATGAGTGGAATCAATCTTCTTATCTGACTCTCTGCAAAAAAAGCAAATAAGCATATTTCCTAAAATGTTGAACTGTTCTTTTAAAGTTAAAGTTCCCTGATTCAGTCTCTTTTTATGCTGCCGCTCAAGGTTTATCAGAAAAAACTGTTTTGCAAATGGTGGAAATTATCTTGGATCCACACTACTCATATGATGTATTTAGTTTGGCACTTCAGTGAACAAAAACTATAAGATATCAAAGGGGGAAAAGAGAATGTTGGAGATCAACAATGAACCTACAAATAACAGAGAGCCATGCCGGAGCAGACTAATGTCTCGGTTTAATGCGAACTAAGAGAGGATAAATACAGATTTTTAGCACAGCAGTGAAAGTTTTTAAAGTAGAAGATTTTTTTTAATTTGAAACAAGCTCAAAACTTGACTGTCCCTGATGGGAAGATTGGCTCCTAGCAGAACATTCAGGACAGCCGGACATTATGCTAAGATGTACAAACAAAAAAAAAAAAAGGGAAGCTTCTGATGGGGAGGAGGGTGTTAACTAACATTACCAGCTAGCAACCATATTCTCTTCAGTAACCCCCAACAGGTGGCACTGTCTTTGATATCTGTAATGTCCAGTGTGTTATAGTGCTGACTCCTCTGTACATATTAGTGCCATACAAGTGCCAAAGTGACACCATAGAAGTGTTCTGTAATGTTCTGCAGAGAACTTTGTCTCACCGCGCTGGAGCTCAGAGCAGATCCTCCAGCTGTATGTAGCCTTTCCGTGATATCCCACTTACTTTCACCATATCATACAAAAAGTGTCCCAAAAACATATTGCCTATAAAATATTGTATATGGGTCTAGAAAACAGTCGGCCTATTATTTAGGATGTAATAACTGTTAATATGTAGGACTTTTCTACTAGTGAAGGTATTGTCTAATTTAGATTAATCTCTCTTTCCATCAGTGGCGAAGCTGATAACTGTGTGTTGCTTTGGTCCAAATAAAAACAATACTTTGCTTGAAATAAGTGGCACCAATGTTAAGCTATAGCCTGACATTGTACAGTAGATAAGGTTGACTGTAGAAAATCAGCCAAACTTCACTGATAGCTGTCCTGCACCTGTGCCTGGATATTAAGCTCTACTTTGAGACTTTCTCTGATGTTGTGCCATATCAACCCGCACACTGTATCATTCAACACTCACAAAGAAGAAGACGACATATTCTAGGTCTGTCTGATGCACTGGCAAGTGTGACAGCGCTTGCTTGACCTTGTATTCACCTGCGGCGACAGGACTGTTTTGCCTTGTGATGAGAAAATAACTTTGGAGCATAAATGTTTTTTTACATCCTATTTTTCTCATTATTCTCTTTTGATGACCTTGCCTTGTGGTAACAGCAGGTTGACTTTTATAGCGGATCTTTAGTGACAGAAGTATGGACATATGAAGAGTTTACTGCCAAAATAAGACATTTCTGGGCAAAGAAAAATGTCCTGAGGTTTATCATTCAATACATTTTGTCATCAGTGGACAGTTATCCTGTAAATAGGCCCATAATGTGTTTTTGTTGCTATTAATTATTTCTTACGATAGTCACTTTTTGTAAACGATGGATGTTATTTTGGGAGCAAACTCTTCGTATGCAGATAGATAATCCTTTGCTTTGAGCCTTTAGGCAGCATGTTGCCTTTGATTATAGTGAAACCATGTGCTAACCATGTGGTTTCAGAGTGATGTGTTTGCTTATGTTGTGGGTGGTATTCAGTGGGTGGATTTCATGACTCTTTGCAGGGGGCCTTGGAAAAGAAAAGGACATTGAAATAAGAAAATGTCACATATTTTCAAAGCATCACTAAAGATTTTTAGATATGCTCTATTGCTTCTTTGGATTTTTTTTCTTTTTTCCCCCTTTAGAATATATGAATTTATATTTAAAAGCTTTTTGTTCTGTATATTTCTTGGAAAAGATTACATGATTGTATGTTTATTGTAAATACATTAAATATACTATTTTTGTTTTTAATATGACACTTTCTGCCTAACAACTATCTGTTATTGTTAGGATGATGATGATGATGATGATTATTTTGTGGTTACTCAGATCTCACTGTCACTGTGAGATGGTTTTCCCACCATTTAAATATCAGTTTACATAATTTAATATGCTAGAATCACATTTACTGTTCATCCATCTAACACTTGCACTGTTAAACCAGACAGAAACATTCTTAACAAGATGTTTACACACCAAAATAGTTAGTTGTGCAGAACAAGAGTCTGCAGCCATGCTCGTGGCTCTTTGAGGCTGTATTTGTTTTGAGCTAGTCTGGCTTTGCCAGACCGTCCTCCACAGCGCTGCAGGGGAGGGTCTGACCGGGATTGTTGGAAAAGCATGCTCTGGTTTATTGGCATTTCTTTAAACCAATCACAATCGTCATGGGGGGTGCTAAGCTCCGGACGGAGCCACAGAGCCTCTGCTAAATAGACTCAGGAAGGAACTTGTTTTGGTGGAACATGTGTACGTTCAAAAGTAGTTTTAGTCGTGCAACAGAAAACTCACATCAGACAGATAGTCTAGCTAGCTGTCTGGATTTACCCTGCAGAGATCTGATTTACCGGCGGCAACGAAGCAGTCCCGGAAGTGGAACGTCAAGGATATAGACTATGGGTCAGCAGAATTAATCTGCGTATAGCATTGCAAGACCTTTCTCCACAGCACTGTGTAGACAGATCACCACGTGAGCCTAAGCAGTCAAAGTAGCAAGTGTAAGTTAATTTACTATAAATTCTTCACAAATTCTCCCCTGTTATTTAAAAGCTTTTATTAAGAAGTAGTATGTCAAAAAGTCATAGTATAGCATGTCCAGAAAAAGGATAAAAAAGTCATAGTATAAGCTGTTGAATAAAATGATAAAAAAAATTGTATAGTATATGGAAAATAGCCAGCCTGGACTAGGGATAGAACCAAGGGGCAGAATGTGCATATGTATTTGCAGGAGTGGAAACCACTGACAAATCAAGGCAGTCAATAGATTATGTTGAAAACAGGCATAGTATAGTATGTCAAAAGTAGTCATAGTATAGTGTATTGAAAAAAAAGTCATAGTATAGTATGTCGAATAAAATGATCAAAAGTCATAGTATAGTATGTCGAATAAAATGATAAAAAGTCATAGTATGGTATGTCGAAAAAAGTAATAGTATAATTTGTCCAAAAAGAGCCCTTCTGGACTAAGGATTGAACCGAGGGCCAGAGTGTGCATACCTATTTGCAGAAATGGAAACCACTCCTCCAATCTCCAACCTGGCCTGGGAACGCCTCGGGATCCCCCAGTCGGAGCTGGTTAATGTTGCTCGGGAAAGGGAAGATTGGGGTCTCCTGCTGGAGCTGCTCCCCCCGCGACCCGACACCGGATAAGCGGACGAAGATGGATGGATGGATGGAAACCACTGATCCCTCATGGCAGTAAATTAAGTATGTTGAAAACAGTCATACTAGTATGCTGAAAAAAGTGATGAAAAAGTCATAGTATTCTATGTCGAAAACATTAATAGCATAATATGTCGAAAAAAGTCAGAAAAAAGTCTGTAAGAACATGCAAACTCCTCACAGAAATGCCATCTATTTACAGGAGTGGAAACCACTAAGCCATCACAGCAGTAACTAAAAGATGTTTAAAACACTCATAATATAGTAGGTCGAAACAAGTGATAAAAAGTCTTGTATAGTATGTTGAATAAAATATGATTTAATAAAACTTTTATTAAAAAAACTGGGTTGAAAACAGTCATAGCATAGTATGTCGAAAAAAGTGATTAAAAAGTCATAGTATAGAATGTCAAAAAAGTCATAAATGTCATAGTATAGCATGTCAAAAATAGTCATAGTATAGTATGTCGAAAAAAGTAGTAGAATAATTGTTAGAATGGCCGCATAGCGGTTGGATAATGACAGCAGGAGACTTAAGGCAGAGGTACGGTGCAGATCAACAGGTGTTTATTTCCCCAGCAATTAACACATAACTTGGAAGCCATGAGCGCATCCAACAAAACTGAGTACCACAGGCAACATGTGGTCCAGACAGCAGCCGTGCTAGATGGTAAACTGGCAGCGTTTTATAGCCTGCCACTGATCTTATCGACCCTCCCATAGTGCCAGGTAAGTCTGAAATATACTCAATTCAAACACTTATACACAAAACAACAACCAAATCAAACACATTTTGACTAATCTACTCTTATCTCAATTTACTTGCATTTGTTACCTAATACAATCACACATAGTTTAGCAAGTACAGTCAATTAAAGTACTCCAACACCCCTCCGCCACCTGAAACATGGTATCTCCCGGAACCTTTAAACTGGGGCTCGATACGCTGGGGACTCTTTTAGCCTGAGGACTCTGGAGAGGAGACACAACAGAGGTGAGTTACTTGAACACCAACTTTCTATTGTACAAACAGCAACAGTTAACCTGCATTCAATTAATCAGGCAACTACCATACTGCACATGTTTAGGTAACCCAACTAGCAAACTGAGCACATGTGTTTCTCTTGACAGGGCTGGCCTCCAATCACCACCAGCTGCAACCTTCACAAAACATGACTGTTAATATTTTCCAATAAACATTTAAAACTTGTGCCTCCTTTTATTTACCTGTAACCTAATGAGCTACAGTGTGCTACTAATGCTAAAATATTAGTGATGAAGAGCACCTTCATTACAATAATATGAAAAAAGTCAGTATAGTACGTCAATGAAAGTCTGGAAGAACATGGTCCTCACAAAACTAACTAGCCTGGACTGGGTATCAAAGCGAGAGTCAGTTTGAGAAACCTACTCGCAGGAGTGGAAACCACTGATCTATCATAGCAGTAACTAACACTGGTAGAAAACATAGCAGTCATAGTCATAGCACAGTATGTCAAAACAAGAGGTAAAAAAAGTCATTAAAAGTCATAATATAGCATGTCGCAAAAAAGTACAAGTACAAAATTACAGTATGCCAAAATGATAAATAAATTGTATGTCGAATAAAATGATAGTGTTTGAAACAGTCATAGCACTGTATGTCAAAACAAGTGACAAAAAAGTCATAGTATAGTATGTTGAAAAAATTTATAAAAAGTCATGTTATAGTATGTCGAAAAAGTAATAGTATAATATGTCGAAAAAAACTCTGTAGTATGTCAACAAAAGTCTGGAAGAACATGCAAACTCTTCACAAAACTACCCTGTCTGGACTGGGGATTGAACCAAGAGACAGAATAATAAACCTAAATGCAGGAGTGGAAACCACTGAACCGTCACAACAGAAGTAAACACAAATGGGTTGAAAACACTCATAGCATAGTATGTCGAAAAAACTGATAAAAAAGTCATGTCAAAAAAAGTCATAGTATAGCGTGTCGAAAAAACTCATTGTAGTATGTCAACAAAAGTCTGGAAGAACATGCAAACTTGTCACAAAAAGCAGACCATAGGTGAGGGTGAGACACATTTTTGCAGGAGTGGAAACGACTGAGCTATCATAGTAGCAACTAATGTTGGTAGAAAACAGTTATAGTATAGTATGTATAAAAAAAGTCATAGTATAGTATGTCAAAAAAAGGTAATTAAAAAGTCGTAGTATAGAATGTCAAAAAAGTCATAATATTGCATGTCAAAAAAAGTGATTAAAAAAGTCATAGTATGTTTAAAAAAAAAAAAAAAAAAAAAAAAAGATCAAATAGCCATCGTATAGTATGTCGAAAACAGTCAGTATAGTACATCAACGAAAGTCTGGAAGAACATACTCTTCACAGAAGTATCCAGTCTGGACTGGGGATCGAACCAACAGACAGAATGAGAACCCTATTTGCAGGAGTGTAAACCTCTGAGCTATCACAGCAGCAACTAAAACAGGTTAAAAACAGTCATAGTATAGTATGTCGAAACAAGAGGTAAAAAAAGTCATAGTATGTTGAGTAAAATTATAAAAAAGCATAGTATAGTATGTCGAAAAAAGTAGTAGTATAATATGAAAAAAGTCAGTATAGTACGTCAACAAAAGTCTGGAAGAACATGCAAACTCCTCACATAAGTTAACCTGTCTGGACTGGGGATACAAAGGGATAAAAAGTCTAGTATGTCAAAAAAAACGTCATAGTATGTCTGTATGTACTATGTTTTTTTCCCATGCCCAGACAATATGATGCGGTTTGATGTATGACCTGCAGAGCCGTGCTTGTGATAAAGGGCTGTATTCACTTGGTGAACGCTTGGGCAGATAAGGTGAAAAGTCACATTTTATTCTCTCGTCTAAATACAAAGAAGATAAATCCTGACATCAGTTTAATTGAAATGTGCATGAGCTTTGCCATGATCTAATTTCATGTCATCCAAGCCCTGTGGTTATCCCCGGGCCTCCCTGCCGCGCTACGGCAGCCGTTGGAGATAATAACCAGGGTTATGGATTGACCGGTGGATCACCTTGTATCGCGGCTTTGAGGAAGCGATGAACGTGTTCGGGGCCAGGTCGCAGCGTTGCTTTTATGCGAGAGCCGGGGCTGTGAGCTCTCCTGTTTCTCGAGTGCAGACGGGGTCTTGCCAGGGCCACGGTGCAGTGAAATGGAAAGCATGCCATTCCCTGTTCCGCTTGATGCCGAGTGACTGTGAGAGGTTGTGTCATGTTCCTTGGCTATTGACTCAATGACTTGGGACTTCATGACGAAAGCCTGAACTTGTGCATGCTCTCTGCGTGCTGGCAGATAAATGTGTCTTCCACTTGTCTTCACATTGACCCGAGGACTCTGCTGAACTGACGTGTCCGCATCC
The DNA here is from genome assembly GCF_004354835.1 of Perca flavescens. NCBI lineage: Eukaryota > Metazoa > Chordata > Actinopteri > Perciformes > Percidae > Perca > Perca flavescens. The sequence goes on from NC_041331.1 coordinate 1,306,111, forward strand.
CCAAAGTCTCACCTCCTGGACCCCAAAGTAACCTTTCCACGACCTCGCCTGTCTTTCACGCTCTGTTAGCTGTGCGTCTGGTTCAGCAAACAATTCACTGAACTTATGGATTACCTGTCTGTGTCAGTCAACCTATTCAACTTCCGCTACATGGATGACATGGTGGAGAATTCCGCCTTATGTGCCGCATATTATTCACTGTCATAGTGGGTTCTAAAGTCAAGGTACGGAGTAAGCACAGGCTATTAGCTGGTACTGAAATGACAGCTCAAAGAGCCAGACCTTCATGGTTCATCCACAAGACAAAATCACCATATACCCTTCATTTGTTGGAAGATATCTATAACTTGCCCTGCTGCAAATAATTGATGATGTATTCCTCTTTACATTGTGTATAAAATGATTATTCTGCATATTTTACTAATGCCTTGTCATGTGACATGGCTCCGACAGCTGACCTGATTTATTGCAAGGTTCCCTGCATTGTTAAAAAAAAAAACTATCTCTGACTCAGTGACAACGGCCCAATTATCCCTTTCATGCAGAGAAGATCTAGATACAAAAGAGGCTGTGAATTGCAAATCCAGCTGCTGACTGTCCTTGCTCTGCTCTAATCTAATAATGTGATCCATCATTTCAGCAGCGATGGCTCTACACCCCAGGCATGGAAAACAATCCCACAGAGGATTAGTATGAAGATGTTTGCATATCCATATATGAAGTCCTGAGAGGCTGTGTAGAAAAATAAAATCACAAAAATGTGTTTATAGTAATATCTCACATCATCCCGTTGCATTTCCTGATTTTGATGACTTAAAAAATGACTTTCTTGATTACATATTTCCAGACTAAACTGTTATTGGTTGTCAGTAACCTTCCAAACATGAACTTGACATCCATAAATGGCAGAGATGCCTTCAGGAAAGTAAGAATCCCTGTTTCAAGCACGAAAGAAAAACTGTAAAACTGAGTGTTTCCTGCTCAGTAGTAGTGGCGCTGTTGGTTGAGGGATGGCCCTGTTGCAGAATCATCCATTACGCTGATGAGCCCACAGCCCCAGAGCTACGACAGCGCAGCCACATGATGAGCGAGACAGGCGACTGCCACTATTTGTTCCCGCTAAAGCATTCATCACACTAATTACCCATGGTGCCAAGCAGCTCCTGGAGCCCCGGTGAAGCTTTGGCTGCTCGTTTGGAGCCGAGGTGAGGCAGGGAAACCTCAGATGAGTCTAAACACAAGGCTGTCCTCTTTTTCTGGCTCTCCTGCACATAATTAACTCAGCACTGCAGCAACTTGACAAATTGGAATGATGAATCTGGCCTCTATGAATAGATACAAATACATGAACGATGTTCTCAGTCTGAGGAAATGTGCCGCTGTGAAGGACAAAAGAAGAGTCTTTGCTTTGAATGACTTGGGTCCTGTAGTAGAAAAGTGAGGGGGGGGGGGGCTTTGTTGTGTTTTTGCCTGTGAAAATGGGGAAGCACAGTGCTAAGAGGGTGGTGCAGAGAAAAGTGGTTGCAAAATCTCACCATTCCATCCTTTAAATGCCAAATGAAAACCATTATATTCCAATTTACCATGCACAATGACTGTTTTAAAGGACAATGCAACCTGCCTCCCACCCTCTTGGGAAACTAACTGTTTTAAAAAAAAATGCAGACAGATGCAAAGGGTCAGTCTCTCTGAATTGCAGCCATTTATGCCACCTAACCTTGAAAAGCAAAGCACCAAGAAAAACTCTTGATTTGTTTTTAGTTTCGGTGTCATTCAGAGAAGCCTCCAACTGTCCGAGTCCCTCCTGGCCTTCACACAGCCGTCTGAACCAGTGTAACATCCAGTACATCACAACGTCACAGCATCACCTCCCTGCAGTGGCCACAGACCAACACATCAAGGACGAGGAAACTTCCAGGAAGCACCAAATACTGTCCTCTTCCTAGTCATACTTTGAGAGTGTCACTGCTGCTCACCAACCAGACCAAGAAAACGCACTTGCGAAATGAAACTAGTAATTTTTGAAACACTCCATTAACCCTTAGATGCACCAGTCACTGGAACCTCCACTCTTCATCTCTCTCTTCTAAAAATAATTATTTAAATTTGGCACCAGCATAATTTAACGTTTGTCATTTCTATCTTCAAATTATCTATCCTGCTTGAGTCTGTCTGTCTAAGTGGTGCTACTTAGATACTAAGATACAGAGCTAAGCAAAGCTAAGCTACTAAACTACTTAGTTATGGCAACATTTCATCCACATCTACAGTAATATAAGCTGGCAAGCTAATGCTAGCTAATAATTTGAATTTAATAGCAGATACTTGTTCACATAATTGTAAAGCAACTATAAACTTAGTGGTATACATTTTCTCTGAGGTAATAAAGACAATAATTGATGCATCAAAAGCGAAATTACCTTGCTGTGTAAACTGCGAATGGTGATGCTCAAAGTAACAATAAAAAGACCAGCTAATTTGTATTCCACCTATACCCTAAGGAAAGGTGCAGTCTCCTCATTTAAATCTGGTAAAAGTCAGTAAAAGAGCACAAATTAGTACACACTACAGAACAAGTTGCATTTTTACTTTTCTTTGTATTTATAAATACAATCATCATTCACAGTTTATAGTAGCAAGTATTGTTTTTGTGCATGCAACACTCTAGAACAACGTGTAAATTATTGTACTAATGCTGCTTCATTAGAGACAGAAGGCAGCAATAGTCTGTCATTTAAAAACAATGCTGCTTTATTTCACTGTTCAGAGTGTGCCTCAGTTCAAAGCTGAGTTGTATGTATTTTGATCATTTACTCAGCTATGTTACTCTTGTGCCAGATAACGAGTTCTGGTCTGAGTAAGGTCAAAAGTTAAGTAGGGCTTTGTACAAGTCCTAATGAGGATCTCTGCACTTCACCAGCATGACTCTGTTCACAACTGGGACGGCTGTTGATGTTGCGTTATCATTGGACACTGACCTGTAGCACAATGTGCCTCTCAAGCATGTGATTCACCTCATGGTGGACAAGCAGTGGCCCTGGAGGGGTCAGAGGTCAGCAGGCTGGGGGCTAATGAAAGATGAAAGATGGTCAAGTGATCACAGGTGAGGCAGTGGCCGAGGTGCGCTAATCTAACTGACAAGTTATTGTTGTGTTCTGCCTTGGATTTGACCCCACTGAGCAGCCTAAGAGGTTTCAGCTTTGTTTCAATAGCTGCCAAGGTTAGCAGCAACGAGATGACCTACCGGCTCTGTTTACTGTACAGCATCCACTGTAAGATTTTTTAACATGAGAAGATAATAGTCTCCTAACACTGAAACACATATCACTGTAATTGTTCCTTTTCAAATGATATTTTGTTTAAAAGGGATGTTCTTGACATTCAGAACATACAGATATAGCAGCAAACTGTTTGCTATGTAAAGATATGTGGAGTAATGGCGTCCTGAGCAGAAAATGAAGTCACTCTCCCTCTGTGTGTGTCGTAATCCGAACTTCTCTGTTCTTTGTTTTGATAGCCGGTCCGTCCGCACGTGCATGTTAGTGCATGTTGCCGTGAATAAATGTAGGTATTTCACGTATTGAAGAAAAAGTATGCGAGAGCCATGTGGAGGTAATCCCAGCACGCTGATTTTAGTACAGCCCCTTTTTTAATTTTAACGGCGACTAGCGAACCGCCCCATTAACGACTTTTTAAATTCTGTATAGCTAAATAGTTAAGAGAATATTATAGATCCAAGAGGAAACTGACAGAAGGACAGGACTTAGTGAAAAAGTGCAATTACAAATCTGTCTGCTACTTCAGCACCACAGACAGCGCCATGGATCAATCCACAGCACAGTTAGGCTACTGATATTTCAGAGCCATGGTAGGGGCCATAGATTCTAATTTGAACAAATCTCAGTCAGTTGGACCAATGAGTCAGGCAGACTAGACTAACGTATTCAACTAAACAACCCCTCTTAACATGGGGATGTATTTTGGTCATGCCGTCACTCTCCCACTTCCATGCACTTCACCTATGTTATGTTTGGTTTGGTTTTGTTCTGGTTAATTGTTTTACATTATACAACCCAGTATATTTACCCATCCACTAACAAACACTACAATTAATAACCATTCCACATTTGAGTTTCTCATACAACCATGTGTTTTCTTTACTTTGCTGTGGCCTACAGGCCGGGTCGTGACATTCTTGGATCTCACTGAGGCTTTGCCAAAAGACCAGCAGGAGACATTGTCGGAGGATATGAGAGAGGCTACAGTGTACTTTTAGATCACAACCGTTTATCTCACTAACATAATGAGCTTACACTACACCTATTGACTCTAAATACCTAGAAGACTACTACATTTCCCTAGAAGCCCGTAATATATGCATGCGTGCGTCCTCTTTAGGATTTCTCTAGTGGACGAGCACAGAGGCTGTCATTGGCCCATCTCTCCCACCTTATTAAGCAGACCTATCGTGCTGGTACTGTATGTCCTAATGTTAAACACTTGGGGGATTTAACAGATTAGCAATTAGTTGGTAAGAGGGGGTAAAGAGCTTAGCAGGGCAGTGTAATTCAACAATATAGGTTTATATAGCCACCTTGAAGCCTAAAAAACTTTTGCAAGCCAGCCGCTGCCCCCGACTGTGCTTTAAACAGTCACATCGTGGTGGTTTTGCACACACAGCAGGTCTCTCTTGGAGACCGTCCATACTCTCCCTCAGTTTGTCTCCAATTAGCTAGCTTTCAGCTCTCTGTATGTGATAAGTCTTAAAGGGCACCAGATCACAAAATGCAGGGGGGATTTATTATCTTTAAATTCCCAAATCTGTGATTAATGTTAACTGGACTTGTCACTGGATAGCACGGGGAGTGGAGAGTTCAGTGAATTAAACGTGGAGGAATGCATCACCCCCATCCAGTGTGGTAAACACTTTAGCCTTGACCTTCCACTGTTGATTGGTCTTGGACTCAGCCGTGTGTTTTGTTAGCCGGCAGAGCAGAGCTTGTTGTGTGTGAGCAGTCACTGGATGACTGCAAAGCTGGCCGTGTGGAAGAACGTGACAGCACACTCAGCCCTGGGACTCATGGAGCATGAGCCATGCAGACATTTTCACATGTAGATGACTTGCTTCCAAGAGCATCAAGATAATTTAATCTCGGAATATAAAGAAATGGTCAGGAGTCAGTCTTAGTGACAATGGTGCAGAAACATCAGGAGCTAAAAGTAGCACCGTATGTGGAGACACAGATGGCACAGGGACAACAGGACAACACTGTACATTATGACCTTAATGCGAAAAAGTGTTGAATTTCTAGGTGCAATCATACTTTGTGACATTTTGCATCTGTAAGTTAGTGCGTTTTATTGTCTTTATTATCTTTAAAACAATATATTATAAGATATTAGTTACTGATTAGGATGAGATCATTAGTGGGACAAATACATGAGTATTACATCTTAAACAGGAACATTGTTTGGGTAGGGGGTAGTGGCACTTTGGAGTACTTCAGGGGGTACGGGAGATTTCTTTCTTATTTAAAAATAGGGTTATGAATAATTCCTAAAATAATCATACACCATAATTAAGAATGACTTTAGTGGTTTTAAACATTTGGAATGTAGCATTGAAGTGTGTTTCAGTTAAAATATTGTTTAGTAAATTAGACATTGATGGTGCAGTGCTCTTTATAAAACTAGGCTTGTTTTTTCTACCCAGAATGTTTTGTGTTGGTTGGGGGGGTAAAAGGGGGTACATTATTGAAAAAAGTTTGAGAACCACTGGTCTATGTGACAGTATTGAAATGGAAGTGCATTTAGTTTATGTATTTAATCTGTATCTATATATTGTTGATGGTAGCCTAATATTAAGATTTCATATTGATTGTATGACACGTGGATATATGCAAAACAGATTATTTTTTATTATTTTCTTTAGTCTTTTTGTGTTTGACAAGTGTATATTTGGGGATTATCAAAATCTGTGCATTCTCTAGTAAGGGCAGGGATGGAAAACAATAACACAATATCTTATTGTAGAAGTTTTCTCTTTTTTGGTCAAATTGTAAATAAGTAGTGTAAACCTAAAGCTTTTTCATCTACACATCGTTAAATAAGATATTTTACATACAAAATCAGAGAGTGGACGATGTATAAAATGACAGTCAGGGTTGATATACTGCAGCAGAGCTGGGTGGGGGGAGGGGATATGTCTGATGAACACTTCAAATAAAATGCATGTTGAGGACAGTTCATTAGGAATTTAGTAGATGTATCTCCTCAAGCCGTGTGTGATGGCCACGGCCATGTCCACACAGCCATCTTAAAAGTAGTAACCTCTTGCACTCACATTTATTTTCTTTGGATTATGTTTTCTTAAAGATTGGCTCATATCATTTCCCTGACACATTATACATTCATGCTTTTGTTTCATTCATGTATTAATTGCAAGTCATTTACAGGACACATGGTTTTGTTTCACATAAATACTTTATGTAGTTGACAATACAAGGTATCTTTTTGTAGCGCACACATTTAGTTACTTTTGTTTTGTCTGTTTCTTTCTTATAACCACTATTTCTTTTGAGCTCACCTGTTCAGCTCAGGTTTGAGCTCAGGTCCACAGTCAGAGATGTCCAGGGCAGTCCGCCAGGCAAAAGGTTGGCACCTGGAGAACAGCTGTTTTATAGGGGAGGTGGCCTAATTGTGCACTACCACTGCTCGCTGTGTCATGGGGGAGCTTTATTCTTTCTTTAGATTATTTGTTGCTTGATTAACATTATATTAAGTAATTCTGTTTTGGTTAATGTTAAGGAAAGTTTATAGTCCATGTGCCTTTACAGCTTGGTCCCTCACACCATGTAAGTGCATCCTATAGAATAAGGTAGTTTCCTGTGCAATTTACTGATGACACTAGGTGGCATCAAATTACTGCAGTAAGGATCTGCTGCTTCTGTGTCTGTTGCACTCCTCATGTGAGACTAAATAATAGTGTGAGCTAAAGTATGGCCCTGCGTTGCATTTCAAAGTAGGCTATATGGTCTGACAGAATCATAAATATTGGACACACACACGCGCACACACACACACACACACACACACACACACACACACACACACAGAGAGAGAGAGAGAGAGAGAGAGAGAGAGAGAGAGAGAGAGAGAGAGAGAGAGAGAGAGAGACAACCAAAAAAGACCAGGGGGGTAAGGGAAGCTAAGGACACACACGCACACCACACTCAACATTGTGTATCAACAGAACTCCAACTGGAGCCCGCTGCTGACCCCAGATCAGCTCCTCCTCGCGGTAACCCCGCCCCAAACACAGACGTCACAGACCGTGACGTGTGGACGCACCACTCTCCTCCGTCCCAGAGCAAAGCATCATCAAAATCATCATCCATCACCTCCTCTCTCGGTGTGTTTGTGTCTCTCTCTCTCTCTCTCTCTCTCTCTCTCTCTCTGTTCCCTCTGTTGTCTTTTTAATGTAGCCTAACTTCTGACTGATTGGGAGAGCAGGGAGCGTCTGGAAAGCCTGGTCCATCCCTGATGAAGGATCTGATCGTGTTCTGTTTAAAGCTGGACACACATGCAGGACAGAAAGGATCCGATTGTATATATTTTTGAGGATAACGTTGCATTCCTCCGTGGATTTGGGCTCAGTGTTGTCGGTATTTATTGTTCCCTTTCTGTGGATGTTATGCATTATGTCGGTCTGAATGAATCTTTCTTTTTTGGATTTCCACCGCGCCGAAGCTATTTCTGGGGGACCATTCTTCACGTGAAGTCGCGCGTTATATTTAGCATAAATTGCCGTTATCTTATGAGTTCTAGTCATATTTTCATGCGTAGCCTAACGTATTCGATTTTGTCAAACAATGCCGCAGTTTTCTTGAATGTGTTAGCAATACATGCAGACAAATAGTGTGTTAATTATCGCGGACAAATAGGAAAGTTGGGCGCTCAAAGTTTTGGAGACTATCGATATGGCTATGGTGGCGTGGAGAAACCCCGAGGGCGTCGGGGACACTCAGGGGACCCTCTCCTCATCGGTGTCCCAGGTCGCACCTCTGTCTCTGTCTGGGGAGCTGACGGGACACATGAACCCGGCGTCTTCTCTGGAAATACCGTCGGCGGCAGCAGCAGCACCCCCGGGCGCACCGCCGCCCAATCCATCCAGCAGCACCACCACGAGCACCACCATCAATAACAACAACACCTCCTCTTCCTCGTCCTCTTCCTCGTCCATGGACAAACAGCAGAGCCAGCAGATCGAGTGCATCGTGTGCGGGGATAAATCCAGCGGGAAGCACTACGGACAGTTCACATGTGAAGGATGTAAGAGCTTCTTTAAACGCAGCGTCAGGAGAAACCTGTCCTACACCTGCAGGGCCAACAGGAACTGTCCCGTTGACCAGCACCACCGCAACCAGTGCCAGTACTGTCGCCTCAAGAAATGCCTCAAAGTCGGCATGAGGAGGGAAGGTACGGGCAGGCGTCCTCCTGTTGTTGCTCTCGGTATTATCACATCGTATCATCCAGCACTACACGGCCCAGGACACTGTTTGCTTTCACATCATACTCTCTACTGTAGGCCTATTTCTCGACATTATTTTTCTTTGACCACGTTTGTCCTATAAACTGCTATAAATCTTGTGCATTCGACATTTGTATAGCTAGTGTCTACTTATTCCTGGACAAAGCCATGTGTGTTGCCTTTGTCTACTCCGTAATATTGTCGAGATATTTTTTCTGCCCATTCATATTCTAATCATATTATACTATTTTTCGCAGATACTGCTCTCTATGCTACATATGCCCAATAACTGTCTAGCCTGTGGTGTTACATGGATTAGTGTTACAGCTAGCATCTTGTAGCATGTTTAGGCTATATGTTGCTATGCGCTCGCTCTATATCCTTCCTACATGGCCGTTGTGGGACTCAAATAGCCCGAAGCTGCTTTAAATGTCACATGTTTAAATTTGACAGAATTTTCGCTACATTTTAATGTTTTTTTTCGTTTAATTTGTAGCCTTCAAGTGCATGGTGTTTTTGGTAGATTATGTAATCCTGTGTGTGTGTGTGTGTGTGTGTGTGTGTGTGTGTGTGTGTGTGTGTGTGTGTGAGAGAGAGAGAGAGAGATGATGCTCGTACAGGCCCACGTAGCCTACTAAGCCTACTAGGCTACTGCTTCCAAATTAAATGAGTACCATATAAGAGAGTGAACATTTTTACTGTAAATTTGAATGAAATTTAGCCTTTCTTCTTAACCCTCACCACCAAAAATGACAGAACAAAACACAGGCCACGTAGAATAGGCTACTATCAAAGTTGGTATGGCAAAGTTGCTCGCCAGAAAGTAGCTCAAGGCGCAAAGGTGACAGTTTGGGCCTTAAAATTAAATAATTTGAAATGAAATGAGACCCTTGACAGAACCACAGAAAACGTTGAAAATATCGCGCCACATTATCACAGGTTATGGCCAAGAAATTCGGTTCCGAAAACCGAACTAAATGTGACATAGGCTACTTTCCAGGAGAGCTGTCTAAAACACTTATTCATGTCCATTTGTGAAGAGCTTGTCCACCATAGGCTTCAATAGGCCGCGGAAATGCATTCCAATGGCTAAGAGACTATAGGTGTGTGTGTGTGTGTGTGTGTGTGTGTGCGTGTGCGTGTGTATACGCTGTTCTGTTGTTATAATTGACATTTCGCTTTAAAAGACTCGTTGTGCATTCAGCTGTTTTTCTGTGTGCTATCTTGATTTAACATGACTGTCTATAATGTGTTTCTCTCCAGCTGTCCAGAGAGGCAGACTTCCGACCCAGTCTTATCACGGCCAGTTTGCTCTGACAAACGGAGACCCTCTCCAGTGTCATTCCTATCTATCGGGATACATCTCTCTCCTGCTGCGGGCCGAGCCTTACCCGACCTCCAGGTTCGGCACTCAGTGCCTGCAGAGCAACAATATCATGGGCATCGAGAACATCTGCGAGCTAGCGGCCCGGATGCTCTTCAGCGCCGTGGAATGGGCCCGCAACATCCCTTTCTTCCCGGACCTGCAGGTAACGGACCAGGTGGCCCTGCTCCGCCTCACCTGGAGCGAACTGTTCGTCCTGAACGCCGCCCAGTGCTCCATGCCCGTCCACGTCGCCCCGCTGCTGGCCGCAGCCGGCCTCCATGCCTCCCCGATGTCCGCGGACCGGGTGGTGGCCTTCATGGACCACATCCGGGTCTTCCAGGAGCAGGTGGAGAAGCTCAAGGTGCTGCACGTGGATTCAGCAGAGTACAGCTGCATCAAGGCCATCGTGCTGTTCACCACAGGTAAACTCACTCCCTCTGCCTCGTACATGGAGCCCTGGAGGGCTCAAATGGGTTTTTAGCAAAAGACACCATCTTAGTACGCGGAAGTGTGGCCAGTGGTGTATACATAAAATGATATCCAGTCCAAAAAAAGCACAATTTTAAACAAATAATAATAAATTAAAAAAAAAATTCACTGTACTGCATCGTGCATGCAACGAATAACGCTGGTTGAACAATGACCATTTTTATTTAATTATTTTATTGTATTTTTGTTGTGTAAAAGTAATAGGCCTATATAGGCTAATATAAATTTGGTGATGACGGTCTGAACATTATGGAAATTAAAGCTGGTTATAAACATCTATACTTTCACAGAAATGGGTCGTTTTCTAGGAAAATAATGGATGCCCTGTTTCGGAGCATTAGGATTAGTACTTTGGTAAAACGCGCGGGCGTTAAGGTCCTGTTCCAGGTCAAGCTAGAGTAGGCTAAGGGTTCGCTTATGGTCTACCTCATTTTACTCAAAAAAAAAAAAAAAAAAAAATATTAGATGCACTTTTAGGGTATTTATTTATTTTCGAATTTCAATTTGATCAGAACTCTGACCTCCAGAATCATTATAAAGCCAAAAAAAGCCTAAAGAGAAAGATAGAATTTTTTTTTAAAATAAATATATTTAGAAAAGTCTTCTCTTTATAAAACTTATATAATTCCTTTCCTACTGACTATGTACGGTGACCTTATATGACCTGTAAGAAAATAATATAGTTTCAGTATTATGAAATGTATAATTATTATTTATTAGATTTAAACTGCATCACATGCCGGCAGCCCCTAAAATATCAAACATGTTGCATTAATCATACAGTAATCAAACGAATGAAAACAGGGCTGAGCTTTTTGAGCGTTTAACATTAACATTAACATTTGTAATATTCGATTCCATTGTTGCTTCACAAAAAATTATAAGCCAAGTAAAGTAGCATCATCTGTGTTATCTTATTAACCCTTTTGTTATTATTTAATTATTTTAAATCCCAAATATGAAGCTGTTAAATTAACCAGAGTTTAAATGTAGGCTTTACATTTT
>NC_041331.1:1322500-1360000 GCF_004354835.1 Perca flavescens
GGTGATGTGAAATGACTGCTGACTGCAGCTTCTGAAGCCGTTTCAATGGCGTGCTTTAAAGCCATAATTATCTCTCTCAAATCTAGAATCATGCCGAAGTTCTTCATACTCCAACACCATTATATTGCCTCTATATAAATATTGTAACTACGCCTATAGGCACTGTACTGTAATACAAGAAAATCGCGAATACATAGCCTGAATCAAGAAGATTTAAAAAAAAAAAAAAAAGTTTGAGATCAGTTTGGATCGAAGTCAAACGGAGCGGAGAGCGACTCAGTTTTCCTCTCGGGAAAAAAGCCGATCAAGTTCTACTTTACATTTTCTACAGCGATGAAAAAATATGCGGAATATGTCGCCTGTTCTCTGAGAAGCTGTGCTAGATGATGAAAGCTGTTCCTGTGTGGAGGGTTCACTGGTTCACCCGAAAGTCAAGGTGAATGGCTCCGTGCTGGATTCATGGCTGTTAAGACATACATATATATATATATATATATATACACAAGAGCCGGCAAATGGATTTTGAATAAATCCTGAATACTTAGGCTATTTGATCATTCAGCTACCGGATAGTTTATTTATACCGAACATATTGATAATACACTGTTGTTGACCCAATATATCGGCGACACATTGTTTTTCTAGATTTATTGATAAGAAGCTTCAGTCCAGCTCTGATGCAATTGTTTGTCCTCCAAAAGGCCAACATTTCACATTTCCTTACATTGTTTTTTAATTTTAGGATTTTTTTTTTTTTAATTATTTTTATCGATTTTGTTTGTTCTCAAGTTTCTGTTGTGAAAAGCAAGTCTGACTGAGACTTATATCATTATATTTTTTCATAACGAATCAGTAGGCCTTTCACTAACTGTTAACAAGCGCAGTGTTGGGAATTAATTATTATTATTATTATTATTATTATTTAAAAAAAATGTTTCACAGTGGGAAAACAAGCCACTAAAAAAAATAAACATAATAAAAAAAATAAAAAATGACATTAGCCTGCATATTACAGTCACCCAGGGTGTGAGCGTTTGGCCCGAAAAAATTATCCTAATCCTAATTTACGGTAGGCTATTACTCTCTATTAATCTCCATAAATCCTTTGATATTCAGGCCACTGTACAGCGCAATTAGCTTTCAATTACACACCTTTTTGATGTGCCCTTCTGCCATTTTATTGTAAGATCTCTTCACGTTTAATTATTTAGGCAATTTATTTATTAACTGACTTTTTTTTCTTACAACCTTACTTATTGATGCGTTATTTTTGCGCTTTTATTGTGATGAATGAATAAAGGTTATAAAGCAATAGTTGCATACAATGATACACATACAACCAACTGGCAGTGGCTTATAGACTAACAGACTCATTTTAAACTGAAGCTAAAAAAACAACAACCAGAATCCTCTTTTCTCAGAAAGTTATTTTCTACCACCAAACGTCATAAGAGACCAAACCACCGCCTTCAACATAGTACAAGCCGAGCAAAGTTCCCGTATGCAGGTGCTCTGATCTCCCTGCTGTCGGCTCCCTTTATTTGAAAGTGGCGTTATGGTGAGATTTTGTTTACGTTCAGGAGAATAAAAAGCAATTTTACGAAAAATTGGGAACTGAAGCTCCATCTGTCTGAAGCTGGCATTGAACGGACCTGCAGGCGGAACGCCAGTTCTACAGCAATACCCGTCGGACACTTTTAACATGGAAACATCATCAGATCCAAGAAAAATCTTCTTTTAACTTTTACAGGTGATCATACCTCCACTGTCGTTTAATTGCATGTTGGAAATACATTACATTGCGTGAACTCCGTTTGTCCAGACTTCATCCATTATGTGTTTTTCACTCTGGTCTGTGAATAAAGTGAAGTCAAATTCCAAACCATCATACTGTTATCCTTCTATCCATACTTATATGGATATTGATGCACTCTGTCTATCTACATATCTATCTATTTATCTATCTATCTGTGGGTAAATCCAAGTTGCTGGGAAAAGAGAGCAAGCTCAAACTCTTTTCTTCTTCCTTTATTTCTCCCCCTTGTCCCCAAATTGCCCTTTTAATCCTGTTCCATGGGTAGGGCTGACATCACGCCAATCTGGCTCCCTGTTCTGATGTCTCCAAGCTGACGAGTGAATTAAGAGGTTCCCCTGGCTCCTTGCAGTGACCTTTGACCCCGGGCTGCCCTTTTCCTGACGCTCAAGACAAGGGGGATATGATAGCTGTGAGATGCTCAGGAAGATGATGAGCTGCAGCATCAAGCCACCACACTCATACAATCACTTGTTTTAATGTCATATATCTAAACAAGACTGACAAGGTGATTATGTTTAGATATTCAGTTAACAAAATCGCCTCCCTTGTGTCTTCTTGGCACAGGCAACATAGACCCTTGGAATGAACATATACAAATAAAAAGATTTTGCTTTGATCGCTGCAAGGAAGAGCACCATAACTCATTGGAAATCTGATTATCCCCCTACAGTGATGCACTGGTTAAATGAAGTCTCTAGCTACATCCCACTGGATAACATCTATTACAACATAAGACTTTTTCAATATATGGCAACCAGGGCACAGAAAGCTGTGCATAACTGTATAAAGAAATTTCATTTGGGATTTCTTGTGAAATGCAATATATGTAATGAAAAGGTGATTACTATTATCCATAGAGTAATCACACTTAGAGGAACATTGATCTTAAATCTCTCTGGCATGATTCCATGTTGTTTGGTGTTAAATTTGGCTTTATTTCTGTAATTTTCTCCTCACATGTATAATGTACATTTACACTCAGGGAGGCGAAGCTACAGCGAGTGCCACGCCTCAGCGAGCCCATCTGATGCTCATGAAAACAAATTCTAAAAAGCAGTGAATGTGTGAGGAAGGCTGTCTGCCGAGGAGCCCCCTCGCCAAACATTTCAGCGACCAAGGAGAAAAAAGAAAAAAAGAAAACGCACCAATCATCTCAAGGACTGTACAAAGAGCGGTCTGCCGTTGCTAAGAGACAGATGCAGAATAACCTCCATGAGAAACCTGACCATGACCCTTCCTCCTCCTCCTCCTCCTCCCAAACAGTCTCTCCCTCTCCTACCCAATTACTAGCAAACATTAAAGCCCACCTCTGTCACATTAAAGCTGAAAGGCAGGGAGGTGGAGAGGGGGTGGGGTTTGTTTAAGAAGCTGCACAGAAGATTTTGGATTATTTCTTAAAGCAAAAATTGGGTTTTTTATTCACACAAAAGAGGAAATCTGGTTTGGGCGCAGCAGGCATGAAGGGTTGATGGTGATGTGTTTTATGCAGGCTGGTGGAGGGGCGGAGTTTGGGATGGATAAGACAAGGGTGGGGGTGGGCAGAGGGAGTCTGTCAGACGAATGAGAAGATGACGATTTGACAGAGAGTTCAGCTTTACGAGGCCTGTCGATTAGTGCGTTTGTGGCTGACAGGTGGAATCCCAGGGGCACGTCTGTCACTACGTCTGTTGCCAGGCCGGCCTGGGCCGCACCATCAGAGACACCTATAGGCAGTGATATGCTGCAGACACCGAGGCTGCTCATTGGCCCGGCGCAGCAGCCCCGCCTCCCAGTCAGAGCCTAGATTAAAGCTTTATTGTGCACAGAAAGCAGGGCGAAAGTCATGTTAATCCCCCACTAATACATTGCTATCAGTGATCTGTTTTTACAACATGATCCATACAACTTCCTAGAATGGGAATTAATCTGACCGAAGGCACAATAGATTTTATTTCATGTGAAATAGTATTTTTTGTTTGTGTTTTTAATACGTACTGTTGCAGCAGTGCATGGGACTCTGAAAAGCACAGTGCTGAGAGGGCCTCTGCTGTTGCTAAGATCCATTAAGATGCAAATCTTCCTTTTACTGAAAAGGCAACTAGGGCAAAAGGAAAAATCATACTGGGATCAACAGAAGAAAATAATGCCAAGACTGAAATCAGACATTATGGCAAAGTCAGATGAGATCAGAGACTAAAGTAGGCCACGGTAAAATCTCTGCGGGCGTAGTAAATATCAAAGTATCAAATGAAATGTCAGTCTCTCAGAATGTCCGTGACAACGTTAGATTGTCAAAGTGTAACATTTAAAGCAGTCAGTGTTGTTTCATGTCTGTAAGTGCCATTACAGGCAGATTGCTTTGTTGTTGAATCTTTCTTCCCGAGGTGGAAAGTGACTAAGTGCAGGTACTTAGGTACAGTTTCTAAGGTACTTGAATTTTACTTGAGCTTATACATTTTATATTATTTCAGATACTACTCCAGAACATTTCAGGAGGAAATATTGTACTTTTTACTCCACTACATTTATGTGACAGCTAAAGTTACTAGTTGCTTTTCAAGTGAAAAAAATAAATAAATAAAACTTACAAAATATATACTAATACAATAATATAATTTAAACCAATGGCTCCCGACCTTAATGGCTTGCAACCCCTTAAAAAAAACCTGTTTTGTCATGTTTCAGATGTTTATGAGTTGTTAGAGGCATTTCCCCTCAAAACTTATCACATTGTTTCATATAACATAAGTGTTTGAGGCCCAAAGAAGTACAATTTTACAATATTATTTTACAAAACAGATTAGAGAAAAATTCCATCAAAAAACAATACAGATTGGGTATCAGATTTTTTTCTTTTCTTCTTTCCTGCCCATTTAATTGTCTCACGACCCCTCAGATTTGTGAGTGTGATGTCATATATCATACATAATCATTCAGCATTTACTTCATTAAGAAATTATACTGAACAATGACCAAAGACTATGCCCCAGCTGACTGCACCGTTTGCAACCTATCTGTGGTGACGTTATAAGTGTTTGACCATACAGTATACTCATTTGCCAGTTTATTAGGTACACCTAGCTAAAACTAATGCAGTGTAATACAACATTCCTGTGAAAAACCCAACCTTCATGAATTTTCAGTTGTTGTTGAAACTCTTCTTAATAGAACTCACTGTCCACCCCTTTCAACATTGAACTGACACACACCTCTCTTTCAGTTTAAAGAAAAAACAGAGGCCTACAGTATAAACGTAATGAAAGTAGAATTTATTGCAGGACTGTTGTATTACAATGCATTAGTTTTAGCTAGTAAACTGGCAACACTACCGGTTGCTGGCTCTTCTGCATGATGTTCTGAAATACTTACATTATGCATGTCAATCTAATTCTAAATGCTCTTTTCTCTCGTTTTAGCCATCCATTGTACTTTATTGCAGTTTGAATGACTTTTTTTTTCTTCTTTAATGCACTTTAAGTATGATTTAATTATTTTAAATAGTCAAGCAAAAAAGAAGAGCTCTGTTTTTCTGTTTCGTCTCTGGGAGCTATGAAGACAGACAGAAGATATCTGGAGGATGTTGAACGGGAAACTATCAAATGAAGATCTCATTGACAGGGGACACTGTTGCATGTGGACAATGACATAAGGAAACATCGCAAAAAGAGACGAGTCAGATCGAGTCAGATCACAGAGGATGTACACTTGTCTTTTCTGCTGCCTATCGCGTAGCATTGTTCCAAACAAAAACGGAGAGCACTTCTTAATCACCAACCATCATTCATGGGTCACAGGAATATTGTCTGTGTGCTGTGACCTTTGACCTCTTGATCTCCTGAGGACTGGTTGTTTGTAATCTTGATTATCTAGGAAACTGGATGACAGTGGATCAGAGAATCACTGAAATTCAGCCTCAATTTATAAAAAAAACAAAAGACATAACACTAATGAGTCCAACTCACTTGAAGACTCTTCTGAATTTTGATCATAAAGGATTGCAACTGTTCTCTTGTGACTTTGAGTCAACGGTTTAGATTGTCCTGCTTTGCATTTTTCCTGACAAGCAGCCTGCCAGTTACAGATATCATGGCTCATTCCTCCATTCACAGGAAGCCATTTGCAGCTATTTATTCTCATAGAGCATCAATCTCTCTCATTAAGGGTATCATCCATCATAGTGAGTATGGAGCCCTCATTTGGTGTAGTCAAAGTTCCATTATTATTCAGTTTTTATCATTATGTCTGAAACCTCTTGTTGGACTGGAGAAGATCTGGCTCTGTTTGGGTGAACGAGGTAAAATGTGACAAAACACATGCATGTCTTCAGCAAAAACAACAATAAAACAATACACAATTTAAAAAGCAGTGTAAAATGTATATGCATTTGCATGTATAAACAATTTGGAACTTGTACACCAAATGTAAAAAGAAGCAGATGGGTCAAACTGTCTTAATAGAGAATTTGGGTGAATGTCTACCGCGTGTAGTGGAGACGGGCTTCTCCTCTCTGTATCATTTGGACTCCTAGTCAATTCTGGTTCAGCGCAGCCTTGAGGGGACATCTAATGGTCATTTCAAGGTATATCAGCTCAAAACTCAAACTTTGCATCGCTAAATGGGTCTGAGTGCAAACTGAGGCATTCGTCTATTGAGCTGTAAATGCGCAAACACATTTCAGAATGTGTTTGTTTAGTAGTGTCGGGGTAACTTTAATAACAGCATTAACGGCATATGAAAAGCTTCCCTTTTACATTTTAAAAAGTAGAAAAGGAGGTCAGGTCTGTGTTTAAAGTACATCTGGATTTTGAGTTTCTGTGTGGCCATGTTCCACGTGCTATCTGTCAGTAACAGCACACAGTGTTTCATTTAAAATACAATATAGTCATAATACTGCAAATAAAAACCCATTTGAAACAAATGGAGGAAATTAATCTTAATCCAAAAACTAGTATCCGTTTTGCATTTGGTTGCGTGCAAAGAGAGTCTCTCCATTTGCATGTGTTGTGTGTGTAATAGGAGGCTGTAATCTGTTATATAATAACAGAGTCAGTAAATAATGCTGTGCTTACATTGGTGGGTTCCAGGATTTGTTTTTCTCTTTAACATCTGAAAGCTAGCAAAAATTCAAGTTAAAACATTGCTTACATAATGTTAAATTAACCCTTTCAGTCTGGCTTTGACTTTCACAGCTTCTATTGCTGCTTTTTAATAAAGGCAAAACATAATCTTGGAAGAAGAAATGTCAAAGTTGTAAAAAAAATCTTTTGCCTCAGATTTTTATTTTGAAATAAAAAAATATATAGAAAATATTTTGAGTCAGAAATATAGTTTTTCATTTAGTGTTCTGTGCATACCTTCTTTCCTCTTGTTGGTGGCCATGTGTGAAAGAATGCAGAAAGGACAAAACAGGCTTAATATGACATGGTTAATGTGGTTTGGGTTGAGATTTAACAGAAAAGCAGAATGTGTGTATTTGCAGCTTTGTATGGAATGACTGAAACGTGTTGTCAGAAAACCTCTGATTAATATTTCCTTCATCAGGATATGTATTTTATTTTGTCCCCCCCACCCAATCAGTCTACAACTCAGGACACAGGACCTGCATCCACGCATACAGGACACATGGGTAATACGAAGTAATGCAATGAACAAAACAGTCTATAATCTATTATTATTGACAGATAATGTAGCTAGTGCCTTAACTGTCCTCTGGACCTCAGTGATGGCCACACTTTGATTTATTTATTTATGTTTTATTTGTACTGCTATAGTCAAACACAAACTGAAAATGGAACTGCTCCTGCACTTCCTGTGTTCCAGAGGCAGTTTCAGGATTAAGTCATATTGTACCTGATAGATTTCAGGAATAAACTAACATAGATTTTACTCTAATAGGGGTCCAACTAATGGCTACTTTCAGTTTTGATTAATCATAATATTATAATTGATAATCAATTATCAACATTGTTGTCGAGTCATTTTGCTGATTGATTGAGCACGATTCTGACACCCTTAATCAGCACTAGAGGCTAGCAAACGTTTATGAAAAAGTCACTTTGTATGAATTACAGTAGATATGTTATTAAACAGTTCAACAAAACGGATGCTTTTATGTATCATGTCTAGTTAGTTTGCAAGATGTAGATGAAGTGAGCTGAAGATTCGTGATTTTGTGGATTGCACAAGAGGAAAAAAATGTGAGAGAAGGAAGAGAGTGCTTCTCTTTCACCTGCATGTTGTTCTGATGATGAGATTCTCACTTCATCATCACAACAAAGTTTGTGAATAACTATTTCTTTTCAAACTGAGTCAGCGGGGAGAAGTCATTTTCATCCTCATCAGATTGAATCCCATTCTGTCATCGATGGTTTGAACTGCTGGTGTGCTCGCTATTTCGCTCTGCTGAGGATATTTTTGGCTCTCCAATGTGGCGAACACAGAGATGCACAGAGAGAGAGAGAGAGAGAGAGAGAGAGAGTGATGGCTGTCAGAGGGAGAGAGAGCGAGGCTCACAGAAGTCCCCCGGCAGGCAGTGTGTGAGATCTGGGGCCCTGGGGCCCTTTGGATGGCTCACGCTGAATGGGTGCCCTGGCGAGGTGACCAGGCTTATTGAGAACAGGTTACGAGGGGAAGGGAATGCTTTTGCTCTGCGTTTGGCCCCCTGACCCACTGTCCAACGTCTGCCTTGGCAGCTTTGAAACCCAACATATTTATTTGCAACGCTGTGAAGAGAGAGGGTGGAGCGGCTGTCAGAATAAAGTCATCGTCCTGCTGACAGCTTCATCTGCTGTTGAAGGGCAGCTATGACAGGCGCACAATGTCGCTGCATCAGCCAGCCCTGGGCAAAGGGCTGTCATCTGTGGACATGCTGGGAATCCCACAACCGTGTCCCTTCCCTCCCCTCTCCCAAGCTCCCTTGATACGTTAGAATTATTATTATTTTTGGCCCTGTTTTTCATGTTTTTTATCTCAGTGTACAAGGACGTCAACTGGGTAACATGTGGGAACTCTCCATTGCTTACATGTAGTGAGTCCATGCTTTTGCTGGTTTTATCATTATGAAGGAAAAGAAAAGATCACGCAGAAATGTATGTGAAAGCCATGCCTTAATACATTTATATGTAAATAAAATACATGTACATACAGTATTTATAGATATACTTTACATCCACTGCAGATGAACCAATGCTCCCTCTAAGCTGATATTTGTTTTGTGAGCTTTGTCGGATAATTCACACTGACCAAATAATAACATCATGATTTCAAGTTTTCTGCCTCCATCCATTAAACTCTTAAATAGTTATTTTAAATGATATATTAATTTATATATAGATAGTTACAAATTCTTTATATGTTTTTTATTATTGCCTATTTTTTTTTATGTACTGTGCTTTGCATGTTTTGACCTACTACATTGTTGTACTGCTGGTATGTGACATCTAGAGCTGGGTATTGTTAAAAATGTAATACCAATTCCGTGATTTTTTATACCAGTTCCTGAACGATACCAATTTTATAAAATCCAGTTTAACAAAAAGGAATTACAACATTACACATTACGGCACAAATCTTTTTATTTATTTTTCAGCTCCTACTACGTGAGCCCAGTCTCTGTGTAACGCAGAGTTTTTCCTGCTTGTCTTTACAACGTGTAACGCTGAACAATCAATCAGCAGCATTATTAGATCTTGGTAGAAGCATGCTACATGCTTATTGGCTCACCGATGCCGATGAGATTTATTCCTTAGGGATTGAAAATTGGTATTGAATGACAAGGAATTTTTCGATACTCGATACTAAAGAGGTAATTCGGTTGGTGCCTAAAAAGTATTACATTTGGTACCCAGCCCAAGTGACGTGTTGTGTTTTGTGCTGTTTTACTGAGTGTAGGAAGTGTACATGTACTGATGTTTTGCCCAAATGAAGTAACATATAGAGTTAATTTAATTGAATTGACATGTGAGTTGAAAGCAGCTATTTTCTATTTTTTTCTAAAAAGTCACACAAGGACAAAAAACAACAGTATAATGTTAGCTTTAAGTTGAAAATCTGCCCTACTTGTATTAATGTGCAACCCTCCTTACTTTAATTGGGCCTACATTTATATTTTTCATTTTGGTGCCTAGAAGTTTTAGTAATTGATGTCTCCGAGGAACAAGCTGCATTGTTTGACCAAACTAACCAAACCGGTGCACTGCAAGACTAAGATGTATAAATGGAGATATAACCTGACAGCGACCTCTGTGTTCAGGCCCTGTACAGGTAATTGGCTAGCAATGCTCCGGCTGGTGAAGCAGCAGCGCTGCGACCAGCTGGTGTCATGCTAATATGCACGGGGCACCCGGCATCCTTTCCTATCAATAAGTCATTAACTGAGCCATGCCACTGATGGGCATCCTGCAGGCCTCTCTGCAGCTCAGGCAAAAATGCTGGAGAGAATGCTGGAATGCTGCCCATGTATGAGGTGTTATTAATGCCACATAACAGAGGAGCCCGAACACCTCTGCACCATAAACGGGTGTTCAGACTGAACTTAGGTCGCACGAGACCTTTACAGTTCAGTTTGATTTACTCACTAAACTATCCAAACACTGTCACTTCACTCTAGATGAGAGAAGCTCTGTGTTGATAAAAATGTTGACACATTCATATGAAAGGATTCCAAATATTACAGAGGCTGAAAAACATGCTTCCATTTCCTTGGATGTTATTCAGCCCAAAAAAAAATAATAATAATAATAATTTTCTATAACTAGTATTCTGCTAATAAAAATAGGTTACAATTGAAAGGTAAAGGTAATGAAGTAAGGGCAATGTTCTGTTTTGTAATGATGAAAATACTACATTATTTAGGTCCTATCAAGGAAAGTAAATGTGATTATAGATCTAGCGCATTAATAGTGTGGCAAATAATGTAGGATTTCAAAACTTTTTCAAAATCAACCATTTTATGGAATGCATAGTAACTAATGTCATTGTAATTTGTTTGCTAGATTTATATATTTAACGCAGAATATAGCATTGGACTGTATTCATTTATTTTGGTTGAAGAACCTCGGAAAAAAAAAAAAAAAAAAAAAAAGAGTCCAGTTTGTGTATTACATGCATGGCTTTGAAAGGTTATCACTTACCAAAACACTTCACAGTAGTTAATAATACTATAAGGCAGGATTTTACAACTCTGGGAAGTGACCTCAACTGCAACTGTTTTATCCTCCATCTCTACGACACCAAGACACACAGTATCTCACAGTAAAATGACCCGGCTCACATGACAAAGTCATGAAGTGAAGTGAGATAGGGCTCGCCTGTCTTTGATTGGCGGATGCAGCGTGTTGCCAGATGACCCTGCATTGAGTCAGGGTGAACTTCGTTGCAGGACAACCCTGTGTATTGTTAACAGTGTCCTCTGCGGTAGTAGCATTGAAATAAATAAGGAACTTGGACTGACACAGTGCTATCTGACTGGCCTAAGCGAGAAAGAACACATAGATGAATGCTGCTGCACTCTACATGCTGCCACGAAATAGCTAGAGAATAAAAGAAATACAAAAACTGAGTGAAGGGGCGACATCTAGCTCACCCAGTAGAGTGTGCGCCCCATATAGGCTGAGTCCTTTGCAGCGGCCCGGGTTCAAATACAACTCACGGCCATTTCCTACGTGTCATCCTCTCCCTCTCTTTCCTTTCTATCTACTATCACTATCTAATAAAAAGGCCCAAAAATAATCTAAAAAAAAAAAAAAAAAAAAAAAAAAAACTGAATGAACGACAACAGTGTCCAACTTCTCCTTCTTTGGGGCATTAATCACCCCCCATATAACCATAATATCACCATTAAATCCTCTAGCACCATCTCCACCATCAGCTCAAATTACTGACCACCTCTAATTGATATGAACAATAACAGAAGAAAGCTTGTTAATGGTGAACATAATTGTCCCAGACAAAAGGCCAAACACCGCAAATCACACTTTACAGCAGGAGCGAACAGAAGGCGACGTCTGGGCTGCAGCCGGTGACCAGGGAGAGATATTTCACTGCAGATATCCATCTACCACCTGAATCACATTTCATTACTGGGTCAGCCATTAAACAAAACGTCGGACTCCAAAAGCTCCACTTTTACAGCCGACTACACAACATGGCCTTGTTTCTGTTGGTGGTAGCTTTAATCTTGATGACATAGGCAACATAGTGCCTGTATGTCTGTGTATTAGGAGAGCAAGACAGTGTGTATAAGCTAAGCATGTGAGTAGGTGTGCTGTTTAAAAACTATTTATGAAATATATTCCAGAGATACATGGTAATGTATGGTAGTCCATTATTATTACATTATAATCCGTTTTTACTTTTACTTTTCATTAAGTACATTACATTTGGCACCACAACAAATAACCCCAGCCTGTTGGAGACATAAGTAAGGTAGACAAGGCTTAAATCCTCCGCTGCGTTGATAACTGACTCACCACTCTCTCTCTTTCTAACACCCTGCTGCGAGGAGGAGGGTTAACTATCAGCCATAATGTGTAACTGAAGATCAGCTTCCCCCTCCGGCTTCACATCCCCCCCCTCCCCCCTCCCAGGACCGCACCCTCCACCCCCATCCCAGCATCCCCTGCTGCTGTTGTTGGGGTGGTCTCTGCTTCTGCTGTCACCGAGCCGTCCGGCTCCCTCCCTGGTTTTTTTTTCTTTTCTTTTTTGCTGCTCTCCTAGGCGTCACAAGATTACTGAAGCAGTGCTGACATCTCTATCAGCCTGACCTAACACTCTGCCCTTTTCCTCCCTCCTTTCCTCTCCTCTCCCCCTCCTGCACTCCAGGATCCATCACACTTTAGCCTGAACCGCTTACTGCTACACATTAATAAAATATAAAGGGGTAAACAAAAACACAGAAAATACAGGAAGAAAAATACAACTATGGTTTTCCTCTCCAGCAGGCAGTACATGAAATAATCACTTTCCTGCCTCCAGCCCTCTACAGTAATTTAGATAAGACTGCTCTAAATCTCTCTTTTTCAACTCAGAGAGACATGTCCAGAAGGTATTTCCAGGACATCCCAGTGGTTTAGTTCGCTAACGTGTTATCTACTGTACTATCCACTATGATCTGTTTAAATCGAATCAGATACCTTCAACTGATATCATGCTCATTCCCACCCATTCATCCATTTGCAGTACAATAGAAAGTAAAATATATTTTTAAAAGAACATGGTAAACGGTACGCCTGCTGAAAATCAGAACGTTGAGATTGTCATGCTACATGTTAGCATGCTGCGTCAGAACATGACTGTGCCTCAGTACAGATTGCCTGATCGCCATAATGATACTGCGTGAAACTGCCGTGACATCATCTTCAACATGAAACTCGCTGAATCCTTTTATCAGCAACGAACGTTTGCACTCAATTGTACAGCATAGTTTTGTGGGCTGACTTTGTTTTTTTTGATCTGGGGCGAGTGAATAAAAATATTGCTATTGATGCTAGCTTGGCTATTTAAAAATGGTGTTTTTTTTCAGAATGTCCCATGAAGCACTTGTGACAGTTCTCCCTGACCAATCAGTGGCCTGCAGTGCTTAAACTCCACCTCTAGTATCAGCTCAGCTCACTTGGTACCAAAATAAGTACCAGCTACTTTTGCTGATGGAAACCAAAATAGAGTGAGTCGCGTTGAGTCGTGCCATACCATGTAGTGGAAAAGCGGCATTAGTTTTGCACAAATATGCATTTCTGACTGTTCCTAAAAAAATGCAATATGAATTAAATACCTTTGAACTATGATTATATGGATCAATCAGTACTTCAGGAAAGTAGATTTCCATTTTTTTTTCATTAAATGTGATGCTGTATGAGGCTTCAAAAAGAATTTTACATTCATTTTCAAAATATGACTTACTTTTAGACCACCAGTGTGACAAATAAAAATCAATATAGAGACAGATGTAAAATAGTTTACAGACCAGATTTTCTGCTCAGACTACCGATGTGGAGGAAAAATCAAAGAGCATGCCTCATGATTACATGCAGAGGATGTTGACTGCAAACATAATTTGCTATTATCTTACAACAAATGCTCTATAAAATAAGTTTAACAAATTGTATATGTGATGAGGGTTGATAGCAAAATTTCACTGGCTGTTTTCAGTTTTATTGGGTATTTTGTCCATACATATTAGAAATGATGGCACATATTTGCCCTTCAGGCTTGTTATATGTCCTTTTCAGCTCACAGCCCCTCAGTATGATTAACATTTTGAAAAGCACACAACACAAGGACATAGGACAACAACACAGTCTGCACTACTGTTTGCATCCCCCACAGTGGCTTCAATAGCACGATGGGTGCACTTATGCTGCTTGTGCACATGAATAAAAACAATATGAAATGTACACAAGCGTATAGTATATGTGCATTCGCTGTGACAGCATGTACTTCATCGCTATGGGAACCTTGGACCTCCGTCGAGATGACGGCTGTTCCAGCATCTCTAACATTGATCAGACTCGGGCCAAACACAAACTCTGTGTTTCTAACTGCTATAAATGCGATACGTACGTAGAGTATTTTCTTCTTGATGTTTTGCATTGTCCTGCACCGTGTATGTCAGCATGTATGGCACTATTATTCGTGATCAGTATGTCTCTACTCTAGTTTAAGAAAAACAAATGCCTGTAATTGTATTGTTCATGCTGAATGAAATGATTCTAATCCTGGTCTTTTCAGACATATGACCAGTAACTCTCTTTTCATAAGTTATATTGAATTTCCCCCGCTGAATGCTGTCTTTGCTCGCCGGCTGCATTCATCCAATCACCCCCCAGTGTTAGCTTTTGAGATTTGTGAGGGGAATGATTTTCATCTGCAAACAAACTGCTGCTCTTGATAGAATTCCTCAGTTGGTCCAGCCGGAGTGTTGTTATTAAGCAAGCTAAAATGACACAGTCTGCAGGGGGGCCTGCCAGTGGAAAGATGCTGTCCATTAGCTGTCAACAATGACTACTGGGTCTACCATCCCATGGGACTGGCAAGCAAGGCATCGTCTCATCCTGAATCTGGCTGAGAGATCACACAGGCCCCATTGTCTCAAGCAGCCTGGGGTCTTTTTGTAGCAGCAGCTCTGGGAAAGGACGAGCCTCCACGTCCAAAGTCTGTTAAAGAATGGGCTTTCTCCAGGCTAAGGCCATGAAAACTGTAAGGGATGAATCTAGGGGAACACAGAGAGGCTACGGAGTAGATGTGGAATAGGGGCACCCCTCCTTAGACAAGTTTGGAGTCCCCATCCAGACCTCCCTCTCCCTCTCCCAGTGCTGACCTTCCTTCTCCACCTCGGTTTAATAATGCCTGGGCCTTGGTCATTATTTTGGGCAGATGGAGACGGGGGCAGGCAGTGAAAGGAACTGGTGTCACTCCTGAGGAGAGGATGGTAGGGATGACAGAGAAGAAAAAGCGAATCAGAGAAAAGATCAAAAGCAGAAGCTCGCCTTTCACTCGCCTGAAAGCGCTAAAGAGGATAAGGAACGATCAGGCCTGGGGTCTCCTGTCCTCTCTGGCAATTAGACTCAGCTGATGGAGAGAAAGGCTTGAATGGCAGGGTTCAAGGCCCTCTCTAGGACTCACACAACGGGAAGGAGTTTTTTCCCCGACGCCTCCTTTATCTTCCTCTCCTTTCAGAGTGTCAGAAATGCAGCTGAAATATCTCTCCAAAAAGACAGCACAATCCCCAATGCCAAACCTTAATCACGGTGGCTGATGAGATTGAGGGGGGGCGCATTTGAGAAAAAACACACATTCTTTTCACAATTCATCTTTACACTTTATGAGGCCAGGATTCAAGGGAGGTGAAGTCGGTTTATATGTGATAATTAAATTGAACAAATTAGAGTCCATATTTTCACAAGACAAGAGGAGATATCGCATCCTGGGTGCATAGTTAAATATCAATAAACAACTATATCGCATTGTATTATATAATTAAGCTGTTTCCATGGGCTGACCAGTTATCTGGTCTTGCCCATTCATTTTGAAATGAAGAAAACATAAAAAGTAGAACACAAAAAAAAATTAAAGTTGCATCAAACTAATAGAAAATGATTAATTAAAATGCATAATAAATTAGCATTCATGCATCAGTAAACAGATGTTACTGGCGTTCCCTGTTGGAGGGGCGGCCATGATGGTTTTGTACAATAGGTTGGACTGTTTCATACAATTTAGCATTCATTTGTGGTTTGACTAGCGAGCTGTCTCAGCCAGGCCACAGCAACATGTCCCACAGGAACCTATTACCATCTTCTACATATGCAAGAGCTTCAATAGGCCGTCTATCATCCTCACTGAGGGACACGCAGCTTTTGCTACAACTTTAACAGCTTGTCATAAAAGGCGCACGTGGGGATTTCAATTACGCAGGTCATCAGAGAGTGAAGAAACAGTATTTCAGTCACACACATTTAATTTGTACATATATACTTTGATAAAGGTTGCTAAAAAGCCATTTGTAAACCAAAGAAAAATAAAACCAGCTGAGCTTAGTGTAGCTAAGGATGTGGCACACAATTCGGATAAACTGGACATTGGGGGATTAGAAACTATGTTTAAAAAGTAAGCTTGTCTGTGGAGTCCTCCCTTCAGAGGTTTGTTCAGGCCTAGCGGTGTAGACCCCGACCCATAAGCCTCCTGCAGACACACCTGTAGAGGAGCGTATAAAGACCCTGGACTGAACCGAGTCACACATCAAGCTTCGAGGAGTCTCTCCACAGCAGCTCTCCAGAGAAGCTCCACAGCTTCCAGACCGACCCTGAAGATGACTCCCTCTGCCAACCTGCTGCTGCTGCTCGGCCTCTCTCAGGCACTTCCTCTCCAGGAGCAAGGAGGCAAAGAAGAAAAAGCCCCAGACACCGTCGACATCACCACCAGGATGCTGACCTCCAACAACGGCAGCAATGAGATCCTGCTGGAAGGAGACCTGCTGGATCCCAGAACCAGAACCGCCATCATGTGCTATACTCAGAGAATCAGCTGATTGTCAACGCCGTGCAGGGCTTCCACAGCAAAACCTGTATCCGCTTCGTGCCCCGTAACAACGAGACCGACTACGTCAGCGTGGAGAACCAATCAGGATGTTTCTCCAGTCTGGGCAAAGTGGGAGGCAGTCAGGTGCTCTCTCTCCAGAGGCAGGGCTGCGTCTACTACGGCATCATCCAGCACGAGTTCAACCACGCTCTGGGCTTCCTGCACCAACACACCAGGAGCAACCTCGACAACTACGTCACGATCAACTGGGCCAACATCGACCCTCAGAGGGCCTACAACTTCGACAAGCAGGTCACCAACAACGTGAACACTCCCTACGACTACACCTCCATCATGCACTATGGAAGAACAGCCTTCTCCATCAACGGGAAGGACTCCATCGCCCCGATCCCCAACCCTAACGTCCAGATCAGCCAGAGGCAGGGCTTGTCCTCCTGGGACGTCATAAGGATCAATAAGCTCTACAGCTGCTAAGATCAACACATCTTATCCAGAGTTATCAGTTATGAAAACAAGTTTCTGTTAAAATATTCTTTAAGCAGACAGCAGAATCTAAGTCTATGAATCTGTGAATTCTCTGATACTGTACGCTCTCTAATTAAAGCATGCATTCAATATTTGTTTGTGTTGTTCATTTATCTATTTCTACTTATAAAACTTACTTATTAATCTTGTGTACATCAGCTCACACATACATTGGCAACATTGCAAACTTGCATAATATAAGACTCTGAAATACAAAATAAAACCTCCATAATCTAATCTCAACATTTTGTGAGTTTAGAATTATAAGGTTCTATCTCCATTTAGGGTAGTTCTGAGATATTGAGCATCAAAGTTTTTACATCCCAGCTGGCGAAACTGTTATGTAGTATGATCTACTATTAATAACTAACTAACAAAATATTTTTTTTACAAAAATAACACCACACAGGCATTAATAAACACTGAAGGGATCAGATTATGTCAAAAACTCAATTTTGACCAAAAGTGGAGATAGAGCTCACGATTACATTTGAAGGATATGTCGGGAAGCTTACTATTCTATATATTTCTAATTTTTAACAAATCCCATGAAAAGACCAAAACCAACAAAGAACTGATCCTACCAACCAAGTGTTTGTGTCTGTGTATCCAAAGCCTCTTCTCTGTCATAGACCTGTTTTCAAAAACTAAAAAGACATCAGTGAGCCACACTGTTGCACTTGGTTCCTTTTTTACCATGAACATGGACACTGTAGTTTATTTTAAGTCAATTCCACTTACAGTTCAACGCCTTGCTTCCGTGAATACATCAGTAATTCCCAAAACAGGGGTAGGCTATCTGTACCCCAGGGGGTACACCTACAGTTGCCAGGGGGTCTGTGGATACACTAGGGGTGGATCAACTGATTTGACAAAAAATAAATATAAATTTGATTAAAAAAATATCTGCACATAGTGTCTGCTATAACACCTGAGCAAAAGTTGCAATTAAGATTGTGTGAAAACTGTTAGAGAGCATGCAGAGAACTTGAAAGAGTTGGCTGAAAGTAATACACATTTAACTAGATAGCTAAAGTAAATGGGTAAATGGTTACCTGAAAGGAACATTGTGAACTGAACCCATGCTTCGTGTCGCTTTGTTCTCCAATATACGAACCACAAACCAATTATGATCAGATTGTTTCATAACAATAATAGCAGTTAGCTAAAAGTAATGGATACATGGTTGAAATAGTAAGATAAAAGTAATGGATAAATGGATGAGATAGATGCTAAAAAGTAATGGATATATAGTTGAAATAGTTATCGAAAAGTAATGGATAAATGGATGAAATAGTGTGCTAAAAGTAATGGATAAAGTGTCCAGCTTCTGGCACTCCAAGTGGTAGCCTAATTATACAAATGCAAACTTAACCAAATCGAAAACTGACACTTCAATTGGATGAAAGAATATTGAAACAATATCCTCTTTGATATCATTAATAGTTAAATAATATCCAGTTGCTGTATTAAAATGAACACATTTGGAACATGACAAGGGGTGTTGATAAAGGGGTAGCCAGTGTAAGGCACTGAACAACTAATCCTTAAGGGTGGACTGGTTCATATTGGTCTATAACCTAAACAGGGCTGCTAACAGGGTGGAAAAACGTTGAGCTAAGTTAGCCATAGCTTTGTGAGTGATCTAGATTTAGCTAGCTAACGTTCTTCACTTAAACAGAACTTGTATTACTATATCAAATATATTTTTTAATTTGTTTATTATTATTATTATTATTATTCATAATTCAGCCTAACAGAGCAAAGTTTAAGAGTGTAACAAACAGATAAGCATTATTGAACATGGGAAAACATACATGAATGAAAGTTTATGCTCACCCTACCTTGCTCCTTTCAGTTTCCTCCTAAAAATGATGTCCTGAAAATGGTCTCAATGGAATTGTAGTCTTTTTCGGAAGGTAACAAACTACTAACAGGGTGAACATTTGCCACTGATACAGTAAATGATGAACATGGTAAAACAAGAAAAATAACTATAGTTATATGTGTATATATGAGCGTAAGGTCTACATGTTAATTTATATATTTGAGTTAATTTACTAAAAATGTATTTACAATGTGTATACAGTTAACTATTTACACATTTATGTTTACACAGTCAGTATTTGCATATTTTGCAGTTATGAATCTACCTCTGTGGTTTCCCTCACATTTACCGTAGTCTCAGTTCTGCTAGCATCTGATTGGTTAGTTCAGCTATATGTCAGTGAGAAACAAGGAAGTGTTGCTGTTGTTGTGGAGCTGATGTGTGGAGAACAGTAAAGTGCTGCTTAAGAAAGTTATCCGTCTCCATCCGGCTGTCTCTTCTCTTTTAGAGTGGTCCAACCACCACATTACAAACCCTCACGTTACATGAGTTTAACATGGCCTGTAAAATAATCAAAGAATATTTTGAGTATTTTTATAATTGTATTGCTTATAGTTCTTGTAGAAGTAGATTACTTAGCATGTCACTGCCTATGACACACTGAGCACCTCTCTCCTCTCTCTCGCTCTCTATCTGTGTTCATTTATGTCCCATGCATGTTACTAACTTAGCGCTAACCCCAGAGTCCTTATGTTTTCTCGCCCCGAGGATTTCCTTGGATTGTGGTTGCACCTGGATTGTGGTAGCACCTGGATCGTGGTTGCAGCTGCTGCTGTGGTCCTGCTCGACGCCTTGCTACGCCCTGCACTGCTACTACTTATTATTTCTAGTCATAGTTCTATTATCTTTATTGTTAATATACTTGCCACTGTTCATCATGCCAACTGCTATAATTATTATGAATCATATTTCGCCATATCTGTATATCTGTATCAGTGTCTCTGTGTCCCAACCGGCAGCAGCAGATGGCTGCCCACCAAAAGCCGGGTTCTTTCTGTTTTTGCTTCGCCTTGCCTGGTCTAGATCTAGTCTATCTGTAAAGTGTCCCGAGATAACTTCTTTTATGATTTGACACTATAAATACAATTGAATTGAAAACTTTAAATGAATGCACCAAGACAAAGTCAGTAATGTAAAAAAATAAATATATATATATATATATAAATATATATATATATGTGTGTTTTCTATAAGCATTATTCTGTTTACGTGATAAAGACCACTTAATATAGTTTAAGCCATTTGTTATCAGTACATTTTAAAGGAAATATGGGCAAGAAATTCATGGGGACATGAATTCTAATGCTGTAGATTTAAATTTTCAAGAATTTTGATAAAACTAAACAATTATACAGAGGAGTAGGTGCAACACACACACATCCTGAAGACCAATGGCTCTTGCTTGTTGCAGAGAGCAAAAGCTATTTTTAGGGGAAAGATCGTTGAGGAAAATATGTAATATTCAAGACGTGTCTGAATCAAAACATATACTAAAAAAAAACACCAACAAAAGGCCAACTTAATACCGGTGTGTTGGTCTCTCTTTAAAAAATCATTTTGCATCTCCTCTGTCAATCAGAGCTGTTTGCTGTTGGCAGCCTCAGGCTCTTTTGGATGAAGTGCTTTGATGGTGGCCTGCTCTGGGACAACACAGCCTCTGGGCAGCAGCCCAGCTAGTACACACTGCGCCTGTGATTTACCTGGACCCAGACTCCCTGAAGGATTGTTAACACTATGGGGAGTGGTGGGGGGCATGTGAGCTGACCACATGGTAAAATCAAGCTCATTACTGAGAGTAATGATTGTTGAATGACGATAAAACCAGTGGAAGAAGTTGTTTTGTCTTCAAAAAGAAATTTATGACAAAATGGTTGATCACAGATAAGTTGAAACAAGTCCTGGTGCTGTAGGACTGTAGATAACACATTTAGTCAATTAAATCAGAAGAATCTTCTGAGATTTGTGAAATATTCTCATTAGATGACTTGCCTATTCTAACCCAGCAGTCTGAAAATCTATACTTTATTAAAACACATTAACAGTTGCTAGCCAGAGATCAACAGCAATGATGGTAATGATAGTGATTCTCAATATCAAAACAATGTCCTGATAATTATACATCTATTATGATTAGTGGTGATGTTTAGAAACAGAAAGATATGACAGAAAGAATGAACAGATATGATCCTGAAGTGAAAGTAAAGTGAAGTGTGTAGAAATAGAGACAAAGTGAGTCACAAACGCACCAACCAACCAAACAGCTACTGCTGCTCTGCAGTTTGCTTTCTGGCAATGTTTTATGTTGGGAACCAGTTAAACACGGTGCTGCCCATTAGACCCCTCCACCTCCACACACACACAAATGGTCCATGCTGTATGTAGTTATAAATGCGTTAATAAAGACTTTTAATGGATAATAGACATTCACACCGTCTACAGAGCTGCATATGCAGCGCCTTCGTCTGCGCACACGCACACACACACACACACAAACACACGCACACACACCGCTGAGCGTTCTCAGGTCCCATATAGAGTTATAACAAGTCTTTTGAGACCGATCAGGCGCTGTAGCCTATTTGTGGCTCATCAGAATGCATGTGCCACATCACATTAGTCCCCACGTGTGAACCGTGATTTTACTTGGTAATTTTGAAGCATCTCGCTGCCTATACATATTCATGCTGAGCCTATAAGTGTCAAATTGAGATGTCCTTCCAGTGTCCTTGACAGCGGGTTATTAATATTGAATAACTAAGTCAACATTAGAACTACGTGAAGAGATATCCTACAGGTCATCGTCTGCCACGTTCTTCACACCCTTCGTCCATAACACAATCGGACAAATCGTCAAATGATTTGATATAGCATTGTGTAGAATATTATGTGTAGGCTGTAGTGCACTGAGCAGGTTAGGGGTATTTAATGTATTTCTCTGGAGGTGTTATTAAATCCCAGTGTGTGTGTGTGTGTGTGTGTGTCATTTATAAGTATCTAACCAGGTCATTCATCAAATACTTTCATATGCAATACACTTTTATGGGATGTTTTATTGTATTTCATTAGAGCGCTTTTCCTTTTATTTCACTCATTTCTCATTTAGGAGGCTGCTGACTGCTGCTGAGCCCACGCGCTCCGACTTAAAAGCCATAAATCCCAGGGTATTACTCTGAACGCCAACATCTTAACTATTCCAATTCTCCAATCCCTAAATTGGTGCGGCTGTTGTTGCTTGTGGCTGCTTTTAAAATCCTCCTCCTGCTCCTGAGCGGTGCGCAGCCCGGTACCGGGGGTTTGTGTGGCTGCTGCTGTGCTCGATAGGATGCTGGCTGCAGGCAGCCGAGAGGAGGTCGCCCAGGTCCCCCTGCTCATGGCGACGCCCAAGGGCCATCAACACAGCGGGGAGCCCGGGTGCTGGTGAGGTCTCGCACACAGCCTCGCCTCGCTTCATGAAAGCCTAATGAAGAGAGGGGGCTCGGAAACTGTGCCGTTAGACGCCCACAATCCTGCAGCACGGAGAGCATGAATCTGCCATGGAAGGGAACTCAAAGAGACGCAGTACAGAGCTGAGACAGAGAGGCGGAGGATATGCTAAACTGTGATTGTGGGCATTTATTGCGGTTAGAAATGGGAGACACAAAGTATTCCTCAGTGATTGTTGTGAATAAATAAAGTTACGTGTGTACAGATTTGGCCCTATCCCACTTACAAGCAAAGTGTTAAATAAAACAGTACAGTGCACCCTCTATGTAGGATGAATAGAAAAATAAAACTAAATATATAGGCACTCATCTTTGCATGCAAAAAAAAAAAAAGTTACCTTGAAGTGAAATCTTACACCTTTATCCATTTTTAAAAAGGTAAAAGTAAGAAATAAAGGAATACAATGCAGAATATTTGCTACTAACTTATGTTGTATATGGGAATATGAAAGGCTCAATAATTAGTTCATAAAATTCATCATAATATTTAAAACCACAAACACCTTAAAAATGATGACTTGTACTTTTTAAAAAAGGAACCCATAATGAAATTCACTTTCATCACATTTTTTTTTTTTTTTTTTTTAAAAAAAGGTGCATAATCTGCACATCTGCCAATGCAAATGATGTAAAAATATACAACAAATGTTACACACCAAAGCTTATACATTCAATATAATACAAACTGATATTTCAGCTGGTTTCAGGACGACACAACCTGGGGCCAGAAAATATAAAAACAGCAACTTGTGATTGATTATCTTGAAGAATAAACTGTACATACAATAAAAACATCTACAATCTTTGTACATTGTAATCTGTAATCTCTATGGGCTCCTCCGTGTGGACTTCTTTGGTTTCTTCTTTGGAAAGGTCTTTACAGTATGTGCTGGTTGATATGAATGGTGCTGAGCTGTGTATCCCCACAGCGAATTAAGATCCAACCCTACCACGCAGATCCTGTGGAAACAGTTTTTAAGTAGGAAGCCTACTGAGTTTCTTCCTCCTGCTGCCTCTCATCTCACTGTACTGAACCTGAGGGAAACAATAACCAGAGTCACTTCACAGAGAAAAGTGCAAAGCTATTACGTTTTTGTTCATTCAATTGCAAATAACATTTTCACTAAAGTCCCTGTGTAGACCGAGTAACAGTGGTCAGCAGAGAAACTAGAGTGAGTCACCGTCACTAAACCCAGAGGCCCAGGGGCATCCAAGAAGGAGAGGGAGGAGGCAAATGGGGTCAAACAGCTCCGAGAGAAAAGGATAGAGACCGAGAGGGTGAGGAGGAGATGTGACGTCGGGTAAAAAGAGAGAAGCCAGAGAGGAAATAAAGGAAGAAGAGAGGACACTCATGGATAACCGAGAGAAAAAAAGGATTTCTTGTGGATAGTTCATTTAAAAAAAATAAAAATAATAACAACTAAAAGAGTGTCTGGTTTATGGACATGAGGTCAAATCCTGCAACCCTCATGACCACTTTTGTAGAAAAAGTCTTGTTATTTTACTATTAAAGTGATGTCAATCATTCTACAAAATCAAATGTTTCTTGTTGGTTCCTGCGAGTGTGCAGACTGATGTTTTGTTCTCGCTGAGGTTGGGGAGTTCATACAGGAGACAGCAGCAGTGTCTCCTGTCCCAGCCTGGGAACAGCCTGGCTCGCAAAGCAGCAGACCTCCACCAGGGATGTATCATGACCAAAACACAACAGAAATTATACAGGGCTGCATAATTATACAGACGGAGCTAATTATACAGACAAGAGTGAAGAATGCCTGGGAGTTGTTTTTAGTAAAATGCAAAGCTAGTGGGCTCTGGGATTTTGGGCTTCCTGGCCGGCTGATCCGGCGGGGCTTACCTTCTGCACATCTGAAGGCACCCTCGTCAGGAAATCAAGCACTTCATTGTTGTCAATGCTGTATGGGTTCCGTAATTTCTTGGTGAATTTATTGATGCCTAAAACAGAAATTCACACCAACATATCATTAACACTAGTCTCTTGTGGCTGCGCTCTTTGTTTCCACACAAACAAATACCTTCAGAGGAGACGCACGCTGTCCAAGAAATATTGCTCCGAGTATTACAGTGCAGTATGTGCCTTTCGCTTCTTTTACTTTCAGTTGTTATGCTGGGAGACTTGCAACATCATGACTCCAGTCATTCAGACAATAATCTTATCCAGTAAAACGGGTAGGATATAGGATACGTTTCAATTCATACATCCCATTATGAGAAGCTAATGTCACAGGAGATAAAGGGGAAGAACTCTTAGCAGGAGCAAATGCTCTTGTGACATTGTAAATTTCATGGGTAATAGAAAGATGCTGCGAAAATAAATAGAGCTATAATAAGGATTTATAAAATATAGGAGAGGGGAAGGAGAATCTTTACTATGACGGCAAATTAAAAATATTTTGTGGACAATGATTTTATGGAGTGATGAGGAACTCAGCTAAAATAAAGGCAGACAGATATATTCAAATTTGTTTATTAGGATAAACCCCTTGAGATGTATCATCTCGTTTTCAAGACATTTATGAACAGTGTTGGAGACTCACCCCATATTAAAATCACGTAGCGAACAGGGATGTAGTATGTAAGGATTGTTGCAGTGACAAAGACCAGGAAAGCCAGGCTGGACAGGAACGGCACCGACCAGTTGAAAGTGCTGAAAAATGAAGATCATAAACATCAGGAAGCATGGTTCTTTTGAACTTAATTTACTGATTGTTCATAAACTACCGTACAATCACACTCATAGGAAAATGTAACTGAGGCCCCTCTAATGCAGATCTTTTTCTTTTATACTGGATAATTACAGGCCAGGACAGTTCAAAATATTCAGGACATTTAAATAATGTGATCATAAACAACTAAAATGCTTTTAGCTGCAATACAAATAAATATAAGGTTCTGTAATTCACTATAGATCTTCAATTCTTACTTTTTAATCCTCTCCCCAAAACATGCGATGCTATCCAGCAGGTTTTGAAGGGTGATGATGGTTTCTTGGACCATGTGGATTTTCTCCATCAGCCCTCTTCTCTCCGACTCCTGCAGCAGAACAAAACAAACAAGTCTTTGTACGGTCCACAACAGAAAGGTGGGAAGGGAGGGTTACCTTCTCGCTTTGCTATTTTGGTATGAGATTGTTGGGGCATTTTATTGAGAGGGAAGTAGATCATTTTCAGCAGCTAATTGTAGTAGAATTTCAAAAGAAGTACACATTTAAAACAAAAGACTGTGCCTTTATCAATCTAGTTAAAGGTTTGTGCTGGTTGAAAAAGGTCGTTGCTATAACAACTAGTGACAGACTGTCAGACACGCAGCTCATTAAATTACTCTTGAAAGTACCATCAGTACAAATAACACATATTAAATGTGAATTTAAAGGAGGTAAAACTCCAATACAAGTACAACAAATGTTTTACTTTTGTTACTTAACATCAAATAGTCGTATTACAGAGATGTTTTGCTGTGTGTGTGTGTGTGTGTGTGCCCTTGTAAATGAGATAATGCATCACAAAATACTTCCTGAAACAATAAAAATAAATAAAAAAGGTTAAAGTATTATTTATTATAGCGGATAATTTCAACTATTCTGAAGTAGATCATATCTGATTATCATAAATATTGCATTTAATTTGGTTTGTAGCCTAAAAAGCAAAAACATAAATACATCAATTTAATGCTGTAATTTAACAGCTCAACTACACAATAAGCTTTGACAGCTTTAATCGGGTCTAATATTCTGAGACTCACAAGGCCACAGATTTCCTCCCTACCAGACTTAATAATAATAATAATAATAATAATAATAATAATAATAATAATAATAATAATAATGTCTTTCCAAGTGTCTCTGAGAAATACACAGACTCATTCAACGCCACTCAAATTTAAAAACGGCTTTTTGAAGTGAATGCTCTTCAGAGTTATGAAAGAGACGAGGCACCGTTCTCAGGCTAGTCCAGATCCCATGAGGGAAGGATGGCTTTAAAGTAAACAGAGGAGACCAGACCCTCTGAAGATCTCTGCAGAGAGAGCCAGACTTCAGACAGAGACACGGCCACATGTATACATCAAACACAGCGAGACTGAAGGAGGGATACAGGACTGAAGAGAGAGGTGGGGGTGTGTGTGTG
This sequence comes from Perca flavescens, assembly GCF_004354835.1. Lineage (NCBI taxonomy): Eukaryota > Metazoa > Chordata > Actinopteri > Perciformes > Percidae > Perca > Perca flavescens. The sequence continues at coordinate 1,349,369 of NC_041331.1, forward strand.
TGTGTGTGTGTGTGTGTGTGTGTGTGTGTGTGTGTGTGTGTGTGTGTGTGTGTGTGTGTATGTGTGGGGGGACTTTTTCCTGGCCAAAGCCATGGTCTTCGTCACTTAGTGATATATGTTTGCTTCTGCTCAGAAACACTGTGAGGGATTGCTGGCTCAAAGCCATCCAAACGCTGGGGACGAGCCTGGGAAAGGAGCTGTGGAGGGGATGGAACCTGGGATATTCCACATGCACAGTGACTACCAGTCTCACAAACCACATGTTGTAGGACAATTTACTTTCACCTCAATCAAATATCCATCAAACCTCCTCACTGCCCTGAACCACTTCAGTTGTTTCAGGGTCATGTTCCCACTGAAACCAGCATGAGAACCACTTTACACCAGGCCGACGCCAGCCATTCAAAAGGTCTACAATAAACTGCTGTCGTTCTGAAGGAATATTTCATTGCCTAAAAGCATTGTAACACTTTCAATGCCAACTTTTAAAATGAGCTTTGAAAAAGCATGTCTAAGTGCTGTCATTAGTTCCATATTGATGGTATTATATGGCATGTTAAGCTCAGGGACTTTCCCAAATGCGGCAGAACCTTTTCCCCCACCCCTCTATTAGCATATGAATGTGTTGTGACATGTGGAAACGGGTCGGTGAGGTCTTCATTAAGCCCAAATGTCTTTTGGTAAGTTTACCACAAAAAAAAATCCAACTCGTGGTTGGCAGGAATCCAAATGCATCGGAAGATTTCGTACTGAATGAAGAGCTTAACAGCATAACATCATAGATCATAGGCAGATACTTTTGTCAACATGTCAAAATAAACGTATTTACTATTCATCGCATATAAAAGATACAGATGCTTAGTTAACAAAGAACTGCAAACATAAGAAACACAGGTACGTACCTTTTCATCATCCTCGTCCTCATCCCCCAAATCCATATTGTCCTGAAAAAAAGAAGAGAAGAACGACGTTATAGAGTTGAGATGTTCTACATTATAAAACGTTGTCTCATTTTGACACTGGGACTCTGTATTAACTCCAGTGTGCTCATGGGGTCTTCATCTGACAAAGTGCAGGGATCAGCGGTGACCCTGAGGTCGGCACTGCAGGGTAGCTGACTGACAGGCCATGTTGGCTTTGTTCACAAAAAACCAAGGCAACGGAGGAGTGGCAGCTCACACTTTTATACCAGAACATGCTAAAGTGCCAGTAATCAATATTGTTGTGTGTGGAACAGTGGATCAAATGATTACTTGCATACGAAAGGATCTGCTCAAAGTGACAAACCCACAGAGAGTTATCACCCGAGTCTACAGTTCCCCTCAGCTCTACTCAGCAGTTTAGCATCTTCTAGCTCTAGTTCACTCATTGCATTGTTTTTGTTGCACTATGTAAGTAACAACTAAATGAAAGGCATGAAAACCCTTTTTGAACGTACATATTTCAGAAGATCAAACGGTTTTCTTTATTCTATATGAGAGATTCTTCTTTAGTTTTAGTTTGGTCTGGTTTAAAGTCCAATCAGGATTGAGGGACATTTGAATTAAAATCTGATGACACTTGAGGTTGTTTGCTCATGTTGCCAGTACTGTGAATTAAATTTGATCAAACATTACCCACACAGTCCTGATGATGCAGATTACCACTCGTTAAGCTCTTTATAAATAATATCTAACAAATTTAAAACTCTGATTGTGGCATATTTAGTTATTAATATTTACTCACACCTTAGCGTCAGTTTTTATTCTCACATTATCTGTCATGCGTGAAAAATTATTTCCTTGTCACATGATGCATCTGTTTGTTATTGTACATGGTTAGATGTGCAATATTCTGTAGTAATGCTGCCTATACAGTATATTCATTCACCACTGTTGTAGAGCTGAAACTACGTGTTCAGTAATCGTTTTGTTCAATGACAAAAATGTTGATAATGGTTAAGAGTTAAACTTATTTACCATGATTTTAAATAATTGTAAATTTAATATCTTTATGTTTGATACATTGGGCTCTGAGAACTAGTGACGGTCTATTTTCCACAGTCACATTTAAAGTCTAAAAAATGCATTCATTAATGGAAGACATAACCAGCAGATGAATTGATAATGAAAAGAATGGTTAGTTGCAGCCCTACATGGTTGTAAAGCAACACATATTTCACAATACAATAACGCCCATTGTTGTTTGAACAGAGCACTGTGTATGTAATTTGCTATAACATAAAGTCTGTGTTGAGCCGTATACAGTAAATACAGCTGCTACTCCACACTGAGCACAGACGAGATGCAACACCCTCGTTTCTGTGAAACGGAAAGTGGTCACAGTGGGGGAAAACACTGTCAATTGTGACCTTTTCAGAGCATAGTGCTAAAAAACTTTGTCTAATTTGACCAGTCACGACGTGGAGAGGGCAACAGACCAATTACAGTGAAGAAGAGGAAGGATTCAGGACAATAACTAGGACTGGAAAAAAAGAAAAAGAAAGCAGTGGTAGTAAGGGACAAGCACTGCAAATTAGCTTCGGCTATAATGATATGTTGCATTAGTCTATTCAGTGAGTTCTCTATGCTTATGTGTTATTTTATTGTTATGTAGCTAGGTGCAGCTAGTTGCTATGGAAACAAACCAGCTTTTAATTATGAGCACAAAATGTGGTTGAGGTAGCGGTTTTTCTACAAAATCAAAAAAGGAGGAGTGTGAACAGGAAGCAGAAGATCACTTGTCTGAAGCAGAATATAGATGGACGAGGCTGCTGCAGCTGCTCTGGACTCACCAAGTCCTGACTGACCCGACCCGACTGGATCTGGAGGTAGTTCCACGAGATGAGCAGGACCAGGAAGAAGGGCAGCATGTAAAACTCCCAGTTCCACACGGTCACCAAAAACACCTGCAGGTAGAGGGGCACACATGAAACCAAACTGCTCTCCTTCAATCTGCTTTTGATTTCATTAGCAGTGATGAAGGCTACCCTGCCACTATCAAAGCCTTGCTTCCCACATGTATGTACAATTATTCTGCATATGCTGTGTAGGGCGACCTCTCTGCTCAGCTGGACCGACTCTCCCTCCACCCCCTGTACAGTATATACATTGACAATAACCACGCAAGTTCTATTGATCTGCCTCTCTCATCTTTGTGCACATTAACGCCGACCACGCGATTGACTGCAGCCACAGGGAGCCCGCGTGTGAATATGTCATTAACATCCGTAATGGCACTTGTGATGGTAATTCCACCTGTGTGTGGCTCAGCTAAAAACGGAAAAGAGGATAAAGAAAAATAGCTTGTGATGTCTCAATTGCGCGGCTAAATGGAACGATGAAATAATCCTGTCAGAGAGGCAGCGCCGGCCAACATGGCAGCGAGCCACAAGGCGCGGGGAAGGGTTTACAGATGCTAATAAAAATACAAGTGAACATCTGGTAAAGACATCCCTCTACTCAGAGGCACCAACTGACATAAAAGATAGCAGATAAACCCCCATCAGATTTAATGTGCAAAAAAACCAAGCATGCTCTTGTCTGTGTTATCACAAGCCAAAACAGGGCCTGGGAGAGGAGATGAAACCAATTCCTCACTGAAAGGGTTATGTTTTATTAGAGAGTCATTGTAATGACTGGGAGAGCTGGGACAGGGGGAAAGCCAAGTCACGCTTTGGTGGAAATGTATACCCAGCCCATAAAGATTGTGATAACTGCAGCCCATTTCAGCTTAAGAGGCATTACACAGCAAAAAAGGGTCTCTGGAAATACAATCCAGATCAGAGAGAGAGAGAGAGAGAGAGAGAGAGAGAGAGAGAGAGAGAGAGAGAGAGAGAGAGAGAGAGAGAAAAAAAAAATGAAAAAATGAAAGGCTACCTAATGTCGGGAGAGCTACTGAACTGGAGGGTAGCATATTTTCAGAATGCAGCAGGATTTCCACACTAATACTCGGGGAAGGGTTTGTATGGCACAGCGGTAACCCAAGAGCACAGAAATCTCTGCCATCGTTCACAACATTCATTGTTTTAAAGCGGGACGGTGTAACTTACGCTGAACAGCAGCTCCTGATTATTATAGATATTTATGAGATAATGATAAAAGCGGAGAAGAGTAATAAAGTCAGTGAACCATAATATCTACCAAAAGTTCACAAACATTAGCCATCATTAGCCACCATAAGTCATACCGGACCAAGTGAGGTTGAGTGTATCGACTTGTCCCTCAATATTTCTAATGACCAGTCATCACATGCCTCTAAAAGCTATTACTGAATGTGCTAATGGCTGTTTAATACCATAACATTGAAGGATTGTAAATAATGTATTATTATTTCTTTTCTTTTTGTCCTCATTAACTCTCCGTCCAATTTTTAACCTACCCCTCTAGGCCTCCCCTTTGACTCCTCTCGTTTCTGTGTTTTCGTAGGATTGGAAAATTTATGTTTTGAAATAGGCTGCATCTTTTTTCTGATTTAGAATACAGATGTTAAACTTCAAAATAAAAATGGCAAATTATAGAAAAGGTAAACATAAAGTCCCACCTACTTTTACAAATCACAGTAATGAGGGGGCTACAGTTTGTGATCTATTATAGTTCACATACGCTGCTGCTGGGATTGAGGCTTCCCACTGGGGTAAGCCGTACATTGACTGGAACGCTCTGCACAAAGTTGTCTGACAATCTGCAGATGTTGCAGGTAGTTTGTCACTCCATCCTGTCATGAAGGGTGATGCTTTGATGCATTACACTCATGTGGAAGTATTAAGCAGGCATTTATTCCTTCTCACTGAGGCTTGAAATGGCAGGGAGCGTTAGTGTGAAAACATGAGTACAGATGGTACTGTCTTTCAAAAGCTGTGATGCAGTGGGAGGATATGTGTGTACACTGTGCGCTTGTTCATGCTTGTGTGATTTGTGTTCGAGTGTGTGTGTCAGATCTGTCAGGGGAAGCAACAACATTATCCCTATTAATTAACTCTATATATGTGTGTGTGTGTGTGTGTGTGTGTGTGTGTGTGTGTGTGGGGGGGGGTTATGTTCCATTGTGAGTACCTGTGCATTAACTATGGTTTAAATATTTGCATTGCAAGCACTTTCTGATTAAATTCCACTAACCCCCTGACCCCATGCTGGATATTTCGAGAGGTCCAAGTGATCCTCAATGACATATCTAAAAGCACCATTCAAAGCTAAAGAGAGCATTCTGTTCAGATAACAGCCCTGTGATGCAGCTCCCATTTTTTTACAGCAAATTGGATAAACTGTACTATTGGCTGGCGTAAAGTCTCTCTTGACAAGTCTCATAAGAAAGTCTTTAGAAGCTCAACAAAAATTTAGTGCCATCTACAGGATGCAAACAGCAAAAACAAATAGAACTTTCCATGACCTTGATTGCCTGAATAGTTAATGTACAACTTCATGCTGCACGCCATTTCCAATCGAGCTAGATCTGGGAGAGAATGATGTCAAAAAGATCAGCACCCACTCCACTTTGCAGTTTAAAGACAGGGGCTGAGAGGCTCCTCCTGTGTTACTGTCTTCGCACTTGCTTAACACTTGTATTCAACAATGGGAGGATGGAGAATAAGCCTTATCTCTGAAGAGTCTTTTAATTGGACTTCTGTCTGCATAATGGGGTCTAAATCAAACCGAGTACAGATTGGACAGAGGGTTAATGAGTTGTCAGGGAAGTGGAACAAAAATAGACTCCATCTCGACTCCACCGGGACTCCACTCTCTCCAGCTGAGGCTTAACTCTGCATCCACGAGACACACAACACTGAAAGCGTCCACTCCAACACAGAGGCAGGGCCAAGCCTGCATTTCTGCTGAGTCCAACACCACATTGATTAAGGATCTTGCTGGGAGAGTTCAAGTAGGGGATAGCCAGACTGCGGTAGTCTTCTGCAGCTCGGAGGGAAAACAGAGAGAAATGCAGATAGCGTGTTGATAAGCAGTTAAAGCACTTCACCAGGAAGGCTAGCAGGCTTCTCTGAATGCTCTCCCACTGGAAACAGCTTTTGATGTACTGCAGAGTCGACATGATAGCCCTGTACAGTGTCTGAACACGGAGCACGTTCCTGGCCAGGACCTGGAAGATACAGATTACAAACATGGAAAACATAAATATTACAGTAGGTGTGTTAAAAAAATGCTCATAATAACGTTTTCATTGTGTATAGGTTTATTCATACTAAACAAGGAAACATCCAGTCAGCTAATAGTGAGTAGCTGGCATGCATGAGCCATTGTGGTCAAGGGGCAAAAAATGTCAGTAATATGACCTGATTTTGTCAACCAAGACTTTTCAACATTAAACCCACATTACCGTCAAAGTCCGCTGTGTGTTAGTGAGCAATGTATTGTCTGACAACAATGAGTCTTTGTGGAAAGTACAGACAGTCAGGCACCCTGTCTCACACCCTGTCTTGCACACTGTATATCAAACTAATGTAGCAGTGCAGTGGACAAAAACTCAGTCACAGTTGGGGTCAATTAAAGCTCAATTCAACTAATTCAGGCAAAACAAAGTCTGTGCTTTTGCAGTTGGTTGGTTGCAGAGAAAAGAAATGTAAAATTGTTCAACATGTCCAGTTCATCAACAATATGTTTAAGTTCAGTTCAAGGAGAGCTAATTGATAATAAACTTGGTAATCATGTACAGCTTGTCTTTTGTTTTTTTTAATAATTTAAACTATCCAAGCATCACATGAATATTTTCACAAGTGCAGTGACCTCTGACCCTCGCCCTCTTTACGGCTGGTTGCTCGTAACGTTTAATGCCATAAAGTTTAGGGCTGCACCCAATCATTTTCATTATCAATTAGCCTGCCCATACTTTTCTTGAATAAATAATTCTTCGTTTGGTCAATAAAATGTCAAAACAACTTTTCACAATTTCCTCAAATCCCTGGCTTTGTCCTGCCAACAGTCTAAAACCCAAAGCTATTCAGTTTATGATCATAAGAGAAAGTAAAGCAGCAAATGTGCAGATTCATTTTTTGTTCATCAACTAATTCATTTATCGACAAATGGATTAAGCACAAAGGATATTCTACCCTTCATATGTGAGCGTATGGTGCTCTGGATGAATAAAAAGCACTTCAAATCTAAATGTACCGTGTTACAAAATACATATTTTTTGAATCAATGCAAAATGAAATCAACCAGACGTGCCAAACCTTTTTAGAAAACTTGGGAGTATCCTCTATGAATCTTCTTTCCCTTGGTTGGAAGGTTTTTATACCCGCTCTGACCTGATAAAAAAGCATAAAGCAATGAGAAGCAGACAGAATCAGGCCCATCTTTCATAGCCATCACACACTCATGTCCTCATTGCAGGCTGAACTTTTACTTACAGGGTTAAAAATAACCTGCAGCTCCAGAATGATGCTCCCCTTCGACAGCCCACCTAAGTCCTCTTTCTTCAGTGGGTAGGCGATCTGCTGTCCCTTGCGGATCTGTGGGACAGAAAGGGCATCAGGTGCTGAACTCATCCATGAACCTGACCATCAGTCATGCTGGATTACATCTTAGCAAGTCTTCAACGTGCTGCAGTGTTATCACCCTCTTCACTTTTATTTAGCCACAGAGTGTAATAGATTAGTCTACAGCCTGCATGACAGACTCTTAGTGAGGGAGTGTGTAGTACCGAGAGCAGGGGAATGGCAACCTTTCCCAGAAAGTCTGGCGCCTTGTCTCCGTCCTCATCAAAGATAGTCACCACCAGAACCTCATGAATGTCTTTGACAGGGCTGCGGAGACAAACAAGGAGGGCAGACACTCCTCACAAACCAGCACACACAATAGCATTATGTATGTTTGATATTAAGCATACACCATGCATACATCACGTAGTATTAATGAGAAAATGTGGTGGGATAAAAGAGACTCAACTGACAATGTGAAGACTTGTTTCCACTCTGGGTGGAGGCTCTTGTAGACTGTGTGGGTCTGCAGTCTGTCGTTCCCCAGCTCCAACACACAGAAGGGATCACTCTTGCCTGCAGAACACAACAAAAAACACTTTCACAGTGGGCTCCCTCTGTCCCTTTCAATGTAACAAAAGAACAAAGAAAGGACTTAAATCCAAGTGCGTGAAGTACCGTTTAAATCAGCAGACAACAAATCTGCGGCCTTGATCACTTTGATTTGAAGGAAACCAACATCGCTGAGGTTTTTCAGGGACCTTTTCAAACTCTGTGGGGGACAGACAGGAGGCATGAGGGTTTGGATACATTTAAAGCTTATCTGTTGTTTCAGTGGTCTGTATGGTGTCTTGTTGACTGCTATCTGTATAGTTTAGCCTGTACTAATGTCTTACTGCTTCCTGCTGCTCTGGTCTAAAATAATCTGGCCAAAAGACTACAGTTGAAAATTTGTCAGCTGGCTAACACTGGCACATTTACAGAAATGTTGATTAATGTGTGTTGTCCTTTATAAATAAATAAAATAAATAAAATAAATAAAATAAATAAAATTAAATTAGAAAACACTCAGACAGCCACCAAAAAGCAGTGCTTTGGCAAGCTACAGTATGTTGTTGAAAATTGTTGTTTTGACTGGACAATAAATGACCTCCTGCACACTAGCTTCTTTCTTGCCATTAACTTAACCAGAAAACAGCATTTAGATCAGGTACTTCATGAAGGCATGGAGGAATTTGGGTGATTTTTTTCATTCTGCAGTAGAAAGGTTTCTCTTCAGTGGCTGACTTGGAAATCTCATATGTAAGTTCTTGCCACAAGAACTTCATTAGACCAAGAAGACATATACTCAAAACAGTCCTAATTGTATAGCCATGATGGATTGCCCATCTTATGCAAGTTTCAAGTTGCTGCAAGTTCATTTTCATACTTTTCTTCATGAACTGAAACCAGTGGCTGCAAGACTGGTATGATATAACGAGACATATCATGTAAATCATCATCATCATGTTTTGGAAAATGGTTAAGGGTAAACTATGCATGATTTTTAGTTAATAGACTAAAACACAAAAAACCGGCATTGCACTTTTAAGTGATTGACAATATTTAGGGCAGATTGTAATGGGCTGGTTTCTTCAGAAGTCCTAAATATTTATTCCCTCCTCCTCTCGGTACATCCCTGCAGTTTACCAGAGTTCACGTGGAACCCTTTTTTTTAATGTGTATACTTTCTCAAGGCAGCCCAGCTGTATCTTAAGGAAATACAGACCTTCTCACTACATGACCACATCTGAAACTGGATGTCAAAAACATCATCTCAACACTGATAAAGCAGATATCATTGTCACCGACTCCCAGCACATTACCTGGCAGATACTGCCATCTCTTGGCCTTTCAACACAGAAAGTACGGCAGGAATCCCAGATAGCGTTTGGCCTTAAACTAACGGACTCCATTTTTAACCCCGAATTGCCACTTAAATATAGGCATGGTTTATCAACTTCAGACTATAACTAAGACGCTACTATACATGCCTTTCTCTTTACTCTAAGCCTTTCAACTGCCTTAACTAACAATCTTTAGACTGACGCAGATTCTCGAGAGCTCAGTTTATCTCTCTGTTGGCGGGTGCTTTTCAAAATAAAATACATATTTCAAAAATAAAAGTAAAAGATATGACAATCCACTAAAGTGTCAGACATACTGACAATTTGAACATGTATGTGGTGAAGTGATGCAACCATACAGTACATATAAAAAAAATACAGTACAGCAGTTCAGGTACTGACATAGCTGTCCAGCTGGTTCTGTTGTTCGTGAGGCTCATCGAGCGGTGCGGCACACAGGTCCGAGATGGAGACGCCGCTGCATGTGTTCAGTGTAAGTAGGAAGACCAAGCGTCCTCTCCCCTGGTCCAGGGCGTGTGTGAACAGCTGTCTCTGATTGAAAGGGACCTTGGACAGGTCAACTTCACACCTGTACACACCAACACACAGGCCTTCACATACTGCAGGACACACATGCAGTACATCCAGTACAGTTGCAGTCATGCAAAATGTTCATACATCATGCACAGACATGCATGCTCACCTGCACAGACATGCATGCTCACCAACATGCATAATATCATGCACATATGCAGGCATAAAATCAAGTATTCACACCCACATCCACAAGATAAACACACATGTACATGTTGTACATGTGTGTTTATCTTGTTGCCCATTGCTGTGTGGTAAGAATCAGTAGGCATTTGGCTTTGGAGCAACATTATGAAGCCTATACACTTAAAAAACTGACAGTTCACTTAGACGCCACCATGAACTGTTTCTTCACCTGACAGGACAAACGCTGCGCTCACTGGGCTGACAGTGGTCTTTGTTTCCACATTTTCAAATGGAAAACCATGGCAGCTGCTTTGGAAATGTCTCTTCTTAAAAATACAATGCACTCGTTTTTTCGTTCAAAAGGGTACAGGTGTTTTGCGGCAAGGCAAAACACATCACTAGTTTCAGCACACGCACACACGGAATGTAGACTCACGTTCCCAAACACTCCTCGTTCCTGCGTCCTTCCTTGGACCAGAGCTCCACCTCCAGGATGCCAGACCTGTCCACGAACAGGTTAAAAGTGAACCTCTCTCTCCACTGAGGGTTGGACACTCTGCAGCGGTCCTGATTTAGAAATGAGGTCAGAACACAAAACATAGTTTTCTTTCCAAAAAT